>NC_092524.1:57444551-57539551 GCF_037038585.1 Patagioenas fasciata | reverse complement strand
CTTTGAAGGGGTTACCTCGCTTAGGAAGTGAGTATTAACAGCATCTCAGCCCTACCAAGATTAATGTCAGTGGAATCAAAACTGGCATTAGCAGAGCACTGTTGTCAGGAAGCTCGCGACAGTTCAATAACTTTAACACACTGGGTAGATTTCAGTGTGTGTGTCAAAGACTAGTACTGCTTAAAAAGGCATGTGGCAAGTGGGAAATTTTAATATAAAGATCATAAAAGATTTGAATACCAAATGTACAAATGTTGAGTATTACTTGTGGGTACTTGAAAAGAAAACATTTTTTTTTTTTTCTTTTTTCTTTTTCTTCCTTTTTGGTTTTACATGGGGATTCCCATCCATGAAGAACTGTTACAGGAGCTTAATACAAACTGTATATCTAATATCTTACATACATACATAGATGAACTCAATAAAAAATGTGGTTTGTTAGCTAATTATAATAGGAAGGATATGTAAGGGAAGATGAAAAGTGCTTTTGATGGGTTTGTTAAACATGATGCTATATGCCATGGGTTTTATTTTCACTTTTATGTTTCTTTACTTTTTCTGTGGCAATATTAAGGAGTCCAAGCACCATAAAAAAACTAACTGTAAGTGACCCTTTACTGACCTTTGAAGCCAGAGGAACAACGATGAAAGTCGGTGATAAGTGTGTATAAATATATTTTTAGGGGCACTCAAAGAATTACACACGAGGGCCATCCTCTTGTCCACCTCCGTTCCTGGAGGAAGAAACAAAACAAGCTCAAGCTTCCCGTTAACAGGGACCCAAAGGCGGGTGCCACTCCGCTGGCGTTGCAGAGAAGCGGGGGGAGCGGGGCCAGGGGGAGCCCGGAGTGCGACCGCGGGCAGCCGGTTCTGCCCGCCCGCGTCCCCCACCCCGCCTCGGAGGGTCCTCCCGCTGCCGGCTCTGCCCGCGTCCCCCTACCGCTGTGCCGGCACTGCCCGCCCGTGCCCCCCACTCCCCCTTGGCGGGCCCCCCCGCCGCCGCCCCGCGCCCTCCACCGCGCCTCAGGAGATGGCAAACGGGGACAAGGATTTGTTTTCGAACCGGCTGAGAAGCTGCTCTCCTCTCGCCTCCCCCAGCACATCCGAGAGTGGGGTTGCCTGGGTTTAGGAGTGATGTGAACTAGGAAATATTTTATTTTTTCGGCTTGCTTTGTCAGACCTTTGGAGCTGAAAGCAGAAGGCTCTACTCTATGCAGTGTCTCGGTCCAGCTCTGGTTTGTGTATATGTGCACACCGTGTGATTCTTATTCTGAATCAGGAGCTGTGATTTGACACAGATATTAGTACTTCTTAGGAGGAACTCGGGATTAATTTCTCTGAAACAGATAGCAGTTTAGTTTACAAGTCAAATACAGATAATATGTTGTGCCGTGTAAATTTGTAGGAGTGATAAGTTTGGGGATGTTTTTTTCTGTCTTTGGGAAAGGAAGAAAATATTCATTTGGAGAGGGAGATTTGTTGTTACTGTCCTTCCATTAATTTGTCTAACTAAAATATGAAATCTTATAGAACTAAAATGAAATAATACAAAGACTATAGTGTGCTTGTTTGCCTCTGGTATAGGCTTTTTATAAATAAAGGATTTTGGCTGCAAATGGTCTGAAGTGATATTTTAGCACAAGCCTTAAACCATACACTATGATTATCCATTCCCATACTTGTCTCTATGTATCTACAGATATTTTTGCTGTCCTTGCCACTGTGGAAACACAGTCCTTTTCTCATCTTTCTTTTCTGTAAGTTACTGGGATTTGAAAACCTAAATCTGACTTCTGGTCCCTCCTGATTCTTTAATAGCTGCCTCTGCTCTGCAGTTTGGTACTGAAAATCCAGAAGTACTGGGAAGGCAAGATAAATAAATAAAGAAAAAAATTATTTGCTTTAAATGTGTGAAGTGTTCCAATAATTTTAAACAGTTTAATTTAAATTTTAAACTGCAAATCTTCAACCTCTAATCACTTCTAAACTGAAGTGGTTTTAACCAAATGTGAAGTGCTGCAGAGTTTGAAATGATTAAGCCTGGAGTAGATGACTGTAAAGTTTGGAGAGGGTTTCAAACTGTATTTTTTTTTTTTAAACAAGCACTTGCAGACTATTGAACTATTCCTTCTGAAGAAGGCTGGGGGCTAAGGGGGAAGCTCTATTAATATGGCAAGACCAAAACAGTGAAGAGATCGAAGCATTTGAATGTTTTCGGAAGTAGAGTGCTCAACATCAGGCTGAGGCAAACCTAAAATGCCCTTCCCATCCTGAGAACCCTGGTAGGGCCGGGGGTGTGCTGGGCGGTGGGTGCGAGGCAGGGTGGGTGCAGGGTCTGCAGTGCCCCGGCTCCCGAGCTGCGGGCAGGCGAGCCTCGGCGGGGCTCTGTGGAGAGGAAGGTATGTGTGCAGCGGGGGGATGGTTAACACTTCCAAATTCGCAGCTATGTTTTTAGGACTCTTTCCAGCATTAGTTTCTCTTCAACATTTTTATTTTAGGGCTTTCAGTCTTTGCATTATGTGTTTTTCCTGTTTGAGAGAGGGAGTAAGAAACTTAAACTAGAATTCAGAAGCTGGTCCAGGACTCTGCTCCAGCTGGAAAAACACATGTGCTGGCATTCAGCTCCTGTAAGCTCCTTTCTGACTATTTTGAATGCTGGCATTGTTACAATAGGCAGGGGAACAGCCATGATAGCCCAGGGTGACAAATTGCTCAGTCTTGTGCATATATGTTTTTGCCTGGCTGGTTTTTATTAACATGTAAGCATCGTCTGCGGACTGCATGTTCTTTCCCTTTCATTTTCCTGACCCTGTCCAGTTCAGACGACTGACAGATTCACTATGTGATTTCCAGCTTTTGATGATTAACTTTTTGACAGCAGTCCTTATCTTTTATTTAATATTATTGTGATGATTATAACAAAGGGCTGCATGTTGGGCAATGTGGAAATCAGACTGGTGCTGCTTCCTTAACTCCAGTGATAACTTTGTGTTAATTTAACAACAAAACAGAACACAAATTCATGAGTTAAATTAGGAAAAAGGGGAAAACTGCTGAATATGATTATTTGTGCTACTGCGATAGGCAGCTATTTTATGTCAATAGGTACCGATTTTATGCCCTGCTCCTTCAAGGACTTCGGTACTTATTTAACTTTCCTCAGGCGAGTAATCCCATTGATTTAAGTGAGACTACACATATGTGTGTAAGGGCCAGAGCCTTATTATGCAGAGAGGATGTAAATAAACATCAACTTTTCCCCCTTTGGTTAAATGGAGACTCTTGTAAATGAATGAAGCCAAATGAACAAACAGAAAACAGATGAAAGAGAAAACATCCCTTCTTCCTGAAAGAAAAGTGTTACATGCATCACTTCAGATTTGGCAGCTTCTTGTCTCTTACAGACTCTGGTTTTGTTTGCTCAGAGATGGCTGAATTACTATTTTTGATACCACTTAGGACCGTGTGCTAGAAAAGGGTTCTCATCAAAGCTTCCCAGTGGGGCTGGACAAGATCTCTCAAGCACGCTCTGCGCTCTTCAGCAGGGACAACTGGGGAAAGCGGTGAGGGGTAATATTTGCTGTGCAGCCCCTCTTTTGCATAGGAATTTGCATGAAAGACATAAACACACTTTGCGTGTGCAAATCAGAAATAGCTGCTTGTTGGGCACTTGCCAAGGAGAACGGCTTTGACTTTGCAACTTGCTTTCACTGCTGGTCCAAGAGCTTAAATCTCTTGTCCTCTAGGGTTATTAAATTATCCACGTCTGTTGCTCTATGTTATTTTTGTTCAGTGTTGCTGTCTTTCCTAAGGGTAGACGCTGGTAGAAGGACTCTAGATGCACGAAGAACAATTTCTTTTCTACTCCAGGATCTGCTTGGTAGAAGACTGACTCCTCGATTTCCCAGCCATCCTTTCCCCATGTGAGTTAGATGCTGCTTTGTTGCTTTGATTTGAAACAGCTGCTAAGGGGATCTTTACCACTGAGGTTTTGGTGACAAAATGGAGATTGTATCCTCAAACACCCTGACAGACATGTCTCCTTCCTTCTATGTCTTGCAGGGAAGAAGGTGAGGTTAGCATTAGGAAATGCCTCTGGGCGTCTTATGGCAGTAGAAAATATTCTTTTGCTTTGGGAATTCAATACTGGCAAGCAGTGGAGGCATGATATCCCCTTTTCACCACCGAAGTGCAGTGAAGGGGTCAAGTCAGGGCAGAATCCTGTTTCCCTGTTTAGCAGATGTTCTTCTTTCATGCATTGAGATTTTTCCAATCAGTACATCTCATGATTGGACTCAAGCAATACAAGATAAAATCAGTCTTTTTAGTGGGTGGAAAAACAGTTATGAATGTGTGAAAACTGTCTGGGAACATCCACGCTCTTCATTAAGGTCTTTGAGTATACTGAGGCTGATGGAAAACCTCCTGCCATCTTCTCTGAACTTCAGATCAGGCTTGTACATGGATTTCAGTGATCAGCAGATGTCTTGTTACACATTGCTGTTTTGGCTAAATGCTGGAGGTTGACCTCTAAAGGTACAAAGTCTGAGCTGTGACAGCACAAATTAAGAAACTGGGCTTTTATTTTTCTGGCTAAAGCAGACATATCCTATAGACTGACTGCTGAGGAGGACATTTAACAGACTGCTCCTTTGTGAATCTGGTCAAAGCTTTTGTGCTGGAACATTTCTTCTGTTAAAAACACACTTGTTGGCACTGAGACGTTTCAAAAGAACAGGCTTGTTCTGACATATCTTCCAAATGTTTTCAAAACTGGACAGCGAAGCAGATTTCCATCAAAACCAGCCTGGCTCCTCACTGTTCCCTCTCTGCTGTCCACCCCGTGGGCTGTCTGGGCTGGAGTGATCCCAGACATTGTCACTGCTGCTGGTGTGACCCTTCTGCAGCCCCACGGTGCCCTTGCAGCTCCCCATGCTGGGCACATCTCTGTGTCAACAGAGGCCATAGCCGAACCAGAGATGTCTGTGCTTGCACTTCCCTGCACTTCTAACCAAAGCATTTCAATAATTTACAGTAGCTTGAATTTTCCTTTCCATACCCAACTTTGAAACCTCCGCTTGTCACTTTGATGTGGATTTTTGGTTCTTTCAATACTGCAAACTTTCCCTCAGAAATATCACTTTGGAAGCCAGCTCTGGTCATTTTGTGCACCTGGCCAACATAGCCTTAGAAGATAAAGGGAGCAAAATGAACTGGCACACTGATAGGGGGATTTTCTGGTGTCAAAAAATAGGTAAATAGTGCCTCACTCTGCAAACACTTACCATGAAGTGCTTATTTTTGGGGGGACTCTGAACACCTAAATGAGCCTGTGCCCTGGGAATAAGTGTTGGACTTTGGCCACCACCTTGTGTATGTCAACATTGCTGCCTTTGGGTAAACAGAATAATGAACTTGTGGTGGATCTGGCTCTCTATTTTGTGGGAAGCTTTTGCAGAAAGTGGCCTGCACTGAAGCTTTGTCCCTTGTGTAGGGGATGCACCAGCAATGTGTCATCTCCTCTTGGCTTCTATTCAGCCAAAAAATTGGATGAACCCATCACTGGGTTCAGCGGGGCTCAAGAAGCTGGTGTCGGAGAGGCACGGTGGGCAGGGACAGCTCTCAGGAGCATGGCGAAGACTTTGGCACTTTCCATCACTGAATTTAATTTGCTGGTTAATCTCTGGTGGTGAAATTAATTTCTGCTCTGTCTGTTTAGATTGCAGTGACACCCACCCATGCCGGCATCCGCTGCACCCTTTGGCTGCCAGGTGCTCCAGTGCAGCGGAGCGAGGAGCGGTCCTGGCTGTTGGTGGCTACTCTCCCGCATTTGGCCCTCATGTGACATAAAGAGGCTGGGGTCTGATCAGAAATCCCTGCTCCTCATGCACACCCCTCATAAACTCATCACAGTGCAAGCATCCATAATATTGAAGGCCTGAGATCACTTGTATTTCATCTCTCTCTTTGTGGGTTTTAGCACTCAAATCAATGTGATTGTCCTAGCGCCTCTCTTTTTTTTGTTTTGTTTTATTTTTCATCATATAATTTTCTCATGTTGGTTAGGGGAGGAATACAAATGGAAGAATAGAAAGGGTGGAAGTTTTCTGGTTCTGCTTACATGGGGCAACATTTCAAAACTTTTATATCTTCCTCAGCATTTTGGCTCTGGTTTTAATAACTTTTAATCACTTTGTTCATTAGCCTGATTGTTCATTTTTCAACATACTCTTTTAACTACTTATATACCTCACAAAGAATAGTGCAGAGAAAGCAAATAAATTTATTAGAAAAGCAGAACCACATGGCATTCCATATTGGGCAGATTTGTGATGAGCAATTAATTATTTCTATTTTCTTCCTTCTTGGTTTAAATACAGTTTAAGTTGTTGATGTTAATATTATCGAACCAACATTTTTATATCATTTGCCAGGCTTGACAGAATTAAGTGGATTTCTCTAAGTGATAATAGACATAATTAATTTGGTGTATAAGTTGCTTCGTCGCCTTTGAAGTTAAGTAAAAAATGAGATTTTAAGACTGAATTACTGATATTTAATTGGAAACCATTATAGAAAATAAACTACATAAATGGTAGTTCCATGAAATAGAAAAGGAAGAGTATATGTATAACTGCAGAAATTAACAATCTGTGGTTCAATGTTTTGCTTTAATAGCTGTAAGGGAGGCAGCAATGATTGCGAGCGCGGTGGGGAGAAGGCAGAGTGACACAGAAAGGGTAGGGCTGAGCTATTTGGACATGATTGACAAGAATAGTTACGTGAAATTTCTTTATAGGTCATGCAAACAGACAGAGTGAAACCATCGCTCTTGGATACAGTGCAAGTGTTTCATTTTCCTTATTTAATCTTTTGTAGTCTTGTAATAAATAGTGGTTATATGCAACATTAATACCTTGCAAAGGGTGTTAGGTTCAGCCATGTACCCCTGCACCTGTTTCAGTAGATATTTGGAAGATAGAAGAAGATGTTAGCATGTTTATTGGCTTTTAACATACAGTACTGCTTATCAGGAGCTATTCTGAAAAATGACGTGCCAGAGATGTGGCATTCTCCTGTGCATCAACTGGACAACCTGGAAAATCTAATCTGTGATATCAGTATTATAAATTAGATATTACTCTCAGATATTATCAACTGATTATCAGCTCAGTCCTGTGTAAAGTTAAATTTGGTTGTTTATTAAAATGACTAGGTTTCTGGCCTGCCTTTTCTCTCAGAAATAGCCTAATTTAAATCTTAAGCTGTTAAAAGAAAGTTCTGTTTATTTTCACCCATAAGGATAAAGCAGTAGTGGCAGGAGAGTATGTGGAAGAAGAGGAGAAAGGAAGGAGATGACTTCCCTCAAGTGGAACAGGCCAGCCTAGTAAAACCAGTAATTCTGCCCCAATAATAGTGGTTTAGGCAAGGTAAAAAATGGGTGCTAGATATATTCCTATACTGCTGTGGTGAACTGAATGCTCTAGTTTATATTGGATGCCAGTTAGGGAAAGCTGGTTGTGTAAGTGAAGAGATTATGGTGGTGCCTACAAAAGGATGAAAACTAAAGCTTTTATTCTGCCTGAATTTGCAGGGAAATAATGTGGATTGTAACACCAAGATTCCCTTTTCCCCCTCCTACACCTTTGTTGACAGTGAAGACATGCACTGGGTTCATTCTTGATCAAGTATGTGCCCACAGACCTGGGTGGAAGAAGAGGGGGGACTGTTGAGTAGTAAACAGAAGGTGCCTGTGGTCACCTTTAAATTACTGTTATGGTGAAAGGTGCTAATAGCTGCCATCAAGTGAGCCTTTGATCCAAAGACAATAATAGATTTCATTAAAATCTGTGGGTTTGCCAAACACTCTTTTCAGGCTCTGAAGAAGCAGCAACTGAGCCTCTTTAAATACAAAGAAAATAACAGACAGAGACAATGGAAGGATTTCAGACAGCGTATGCCAGGTCAGAGCTGAGTGTGTAGGCAGGGGGATTTCCTTGGTGGCTCACAGGGGGTGGGATATTTGGTTTGCAGTTGCTGAGTATCTGGTGGCAGCAAAGCCACCCAAAATCCAGGAGTAGCAGTTGTAAGCAGGGCTGGGGAGGCATGAGCGGGACCAAGGGTCTTGGGTGTGGAGCCTAGTGGTGCGGCATGGTAAATTCTGGATACAGAAACCCCCTCCATGTTCAGGGAAACACACCTCTTGCTTGGTGAAAAAAAGAAAAGTAAAAACACAACCTAGAGAAGATCACTATACCGTGTCAGTGTTTTCTCATCTAGAGTGGTCCTGGGGGGAACTGAATCCTCTTGAACTGCTAAGACCAAAGGAGCAACAGTGATGCACTTGAAAACCAGTGAAGTCTGTGGGAGACTCCTATTGCCTTTTGTGAGCTCTGGATCAGGTCAGGGTTGCCAAGAGTTTGATACTGCTAAGATGATTATCTCAAGGGGATGTTTCTGAGGGAACTGTACAGTGGGGAAGACAATACTTGCTTTGCCTGGTTTTGACAGTATGTCACATTCGATGGATGCTCTCTTCAGTTTCCAGCTTTTGACAGGCCATAAAGGCTAATTAAACAAAACTACTAAATTCACATGCATCCTTCAAAGGAGCACACATTTATCCTTTAAATAGTTAATACCTACTATCATGGGTATGTATGTAGTCAGTGTGATATAACACATATTGCAGAGCCTACTGAAGGCAGATATTGCCAATTAACACATGATATTACCAATCAGTGTTTGTGCCATTTATAGAACAGGTTGCCTTCCTGTTACTGGAGCTTCAAGACCCACGACAGTAAGAAAGCATTTTTAAAGTAGGATTTTATGTCAGGGAGGGAGTAAAGCTCTGTGTTGTCAAAGAGATGGAAGAGCAACAAAGGGCTGAACTGTAGGAAAAGTAGCATCACTTTACAAACGTACAAAAGGCAGGGTCTCCGCCTAGAGGGTCTTGCAGTCTCAGACTGAGAAAATTCTGTGTATGACTCATCGGAAGATGGCAGTGGGAGGGAGAAGGGAGGGAGACAAGGTGGTGTGATAAAACACAGGTGTGTACCCTGGAGAACAGCTTTTTTGTATTGTGCTTTGTCAGCAGGTTGCAGAGGTACAGAAGGTTCCCATCTCATGGGCAGCATTGATGGGAACCAGCAGGAAACTGAACAGAGGAACATAGTTTGAAACGGGTATTTAAGAAAGGACAGTGAATGGGTAAAAGGCCGCTTTCTGCCTCCCCAGTTTTGGGCTGTCTGGGGGCAAATTAACTCTCCAGGAGATATCAAGCAGCTCTGAGTTGCTGAGAGTCATGCTAGCCCAGAAAAGACTTCAATGTGGGCATATGCTGGAGTATTTTTCTTTCCTTCCCACTCAAAAATATGCTGTATTCTTACCTTTTCTTCCTGCCCCTTTGCTATTACAGCCGCCCAGAAAATCTTCCATCACCGCTTGGGGCCAGAGTCTGGTATTTTCCTCTGTCCCCAAAATGTACTGAGCAGCAGAGGTTCCTGTGCTTGAGGGACTGGGAGTGGCAGCCCAGGGATTAATGAAAGGAATGGACAGGTGATGAGACATAGGAGAGAAATATACATATATATATACACACACACACATACATATACATACATATGTATATATTATAGATACAGCTATATAAAACAACCAGAAAATGAAGACACTACAGAAGAAAAATACTGCCTAAAAGTGTTTTGACATACAATTTCTCATGAGGCATTATTCTATTCCATCTCCAGTGATGCAGTTTGCATGCATCAGGAGTAAAAATGAGTGAACACCTTATGCTGAAGAAAAACAACTCAAATCTGGAAAGTATCATCCTTCACTCTCCATGTTTTCCTTTTCTTTGAGGAAGAGCTGTTGGTACCTCCTGCTGCAGTACAGATATTGGTATAAGCCAGTATTGGTATCTCATGAGGGATGTATTTTTTTTTTTTCAACTAAGGTGCTGTAGTATTAGGTTTTGTATTCTCTTGATGCTATATAATCACATTGTTCTCACTCAGCTTGTCAGGAGGTTCCACTGGAACCTCTGAGGTGACTGGACCTGGAAAGCTGCTAAAAAGAAAGAGAGGTGAATAATTGCTAGGGGTATTTTAGAAGTGTTTCTGCATCCTCTGTAATTAAGAAAGCACAGCTTGGGGTTTGTATAGATGTTTGCACAATTTTTTTCTTATCTCACTTATTTTTAACAAGAGAAGTCTGAACAGTACTCCCTTCCTTCATCTTCTTCCCTTTTCCTAAATGCTAAGGGAAAAAAAGAAACAGGAATTAGCGAAGTCACCTCTGAATGTGTGCATCTCCCCTCCATCGACTGGTGGGAACTGAATACAGACGGTAACTAACACCCTGTTTCTCATTAGTTCTGGATTCAAGCAGAAAATGTGAGCAAACCCAAAGGTTTGCAGTGCAGGTGACTTTTTCTTCCTAATGCTGGGTTTAGTCGTCATTTCAGCCTTGAGTGTTTTACATTAAAATCATACTGCTCAATTACCTAATTTAATTCCTCTATAAGATTCCACTGGTCTCCAAGTACTTGTCTTTCCAATCATCTCTAGTAATTTGCAAGAGCCGGTGAACTTTTTCAGTGAGCATTTTCCATTTCTTAAGGCAAGACATTGTGCTTCCTCTTTACGGCCACAATGGAAATTGCCAGGGGATTTCTGTGAGTCGAAGCAGATTCTGAGGATGGCTTCAGCAAAGATGATTTCTTCACAACATCGTTCGTGGAAAAATTGTACAACATAACCATACAACTCACATGGGTTTTTCCCTCAATAATATCTACTTAAAAAAAACCAAAAAATAAAACCAAACAAACACAACCAAAAAATGCACACAAAAAAACTTTACCAAATAATGGAGCACTATAGTAAAGGCTCCACATTTTTATTTAATTGCTGGTAAGTGTAAATATTGAGCTAACAGCATGTACAAATTTGAAATGGAAGTACAAAGAAAAACATTAGCAGAAATTTGGGTTTTGTATTAGGTTTCTTCTTAAGAGAAGGAGTTCTTAAGAGAAGATTAGTTTTTTCTTAAGAGAAAAATCAAAATTGCAAGGTAGCATTTCTTTTTAAGGTACATGTGAGTTCTGATTAAAATGAACAGCTCTTTTTTAATAAAAATCTGTTTGCTTTTACTAAAATTCTCAAAAGCAACAATTTTCATAACCTATAAGAACACAGAAAATTTTGAAAATCACAATTGTTCTTACGCTCAATAGCTGAGGAAAAATGATAAACATTTGGTTAGCTTTACTGAGCACATAATGTGCTGTTTGGCCTTCAGTACAATGTTTCAAAGTATTTGAATCCAAAATACTCTCTGAGCCATACTGAGTGTTCTATCTTCAGTGTAACGGTAGCATTTATGGGAGTGGGAGCTGTGATATTGATCATTAGAAGTTGCATATTGCTAACATTTTAGCTGTAAACTTATTATAACTCTTTCAAAAAAAATCAACATCTTCCCTGGAGTGGATTGAAATGTATATTTTACAGATGCTTGGCAAAATTTCTGAAGTTGCACAAGTTACATGAAATTTCTTTTTAAGTCTGAATAAAAAGATTATTTCTGTGCTAATTTATTAACTGTTTTACTTTTATTTCTGCTGGCCATTTAGAACATAAAGCATGACTGAGGTGCACCTTTGTTTTTCTTCCACAAACCCTCCCAAAGCGCAGAAATCCAGTCAATCACTTCTACACACCTACAAAAAATAATGGCTTGACCCGCTTGTGGCCAGATCTGACATGCCCTGCTGTGGTGGGAAAATTAATTCACCTCGCTACACTGCAGTCACCCTCAGCTGAGTCCTGCAATTATTTCATTATGATCTAACTAAGGCTGATAACAGATCTCATTTGATATCACGGATGGCTGGGGGGGCAGCATGGGAGGGGAAGTGAATGCCCTCACATGTCAAGCCCTTGCATCTAACCAACAGAGCTTTGTGAAGCTTTCTTGCCTGATGGAAGTGGGGGTGATTAAAGACATGTTGTGCCCGTCTGTGCAGCTTCGACATGATTTTTCTCCCCTCGATGATGTACTGTGCAGTTAGCATATTTGCAAACCTAGAGGCTTTTCATCTTCTGTAGGGGGAGGGAGGGATGTTTTTGATGGACTGACTGGAGGAGCACATGCAGAGTCCAGTGAAAATACTGGAGAAAGGGACCATTATCATATTTTCTTTCTTCTTCTTTTTTTTTTTTTTTTACCTGTGCTGTGACAGATGGACGAAAGGAGCCCTGGAAAAGTGTTAATTGCTCTTTTTTTTTTCATTCAAGTGGTTCGGAGGTTCAGGAGACCCTCTAATTAAAGAATCTGTGAGTGAGCTGGGCATCTGGCCTCTGCCATTTTAATCAAACTTGTAATATGAGGAGAGGGCAATGGTTGTCCAATTACTTGACAGCTTGAAGATGTATATATAGTAAGCAAATACATTTGCTCAGAAGATGCCAAATTGTCATAACAACAAAATGCCTGCTATCTATTTTATGTTTAGCATTTAAAAAAAAGGGATAAACATGTACCCCATCCCCATACACTGAATGGATCTACATGGGTTATAATATTCTTCTGCATGATTTATCATCTACAACACAATTGGTATATGGAAGTTTCGTAATATATGCAAATATCATGATATTGAGTCAGAGAACAGTTTCTCTGATGTGACAAAACTACTAAGTGAAGTTCTTTATTTCCAAGTCTGCTGTGAAGTATCTCATTTCACTCATTTGCCTACAGAGAGTTGCCTTTCATTGGAATAAAAAACATAGCTACTTTTTTCCTATTTTTCAAAGGATCCAAATCCTGGCTCACACACCTGGAATTTATCACAGGGTGTATCAAGACTCCTTCATGTTACTGAACATTATGCTGAGTATAAAATGATGTAGTGCTGTTTTCTTGAATCCGATGACAACTTGGAATAATTGCTGAGCAATGTGAATTTTGAAATTCATCCTAAATGATGTTAGCTCTCTAATGTGAAGATGAATGTTCAAATACTATCAGTGTTACTTAAATATCCAGGATCGTGTTGAATCAACTGAATTCACATTATTTCACTGTTTAAGGGAAATTCTCATCTTGTTACCACAAACTACATCCCATATTCTTCAAGGTGAGACTCTAGTGTCAAAGTAAACAAGCCAGATGCCTCTTTAATAACTGCATGATTCAGATTTATATGTAATCAATTACAATGTCAACACCAAGATACTGAAGGAAGCTGCTGCAGACTTTAAAGTTTGCTGTAGAATCCAAAGGACCTTGCTGCAAATATTATGTCTTGCATCTTACATATTCTTTGAAATGTGGAAGTCTGAGTTGCTGGCATCTGGTCAATGGAGTTTCTCTTCTCTCAGGCTTTGAATCAAGGTTGAGCAGTGCATAACAATAGACAGTATTTTTATTTTCTACAAACCGGTCAGACCTATCACCTCTAAAACTCATCTTCATAACTCTCAACTGTCTTGGAAATATCAACAGAAAAACCAATATAGAAGAGGTTGCTAGACTCAGCATGGGTTCTTCTGGAGTCAAAATTAGGAGCTGCTGGCTACAGAGGAATGTGTCTTCAACCCCATTGCAGGGTTCCAGTTATACTTTTCCAGTTGTATGAAAAGAGAGAGCTCTCCACTTCATATATTTTACATATCTTTATCATTAGTCTTCAGCTTTATTTTGAAATTTCGTCCACCAAGGAATGTCTCTATCCACTTCTTGCTTGCACACGACATAGAATGCTGGCAACTGTCAGTACTTTTATAGCTGGCCACCAAACCATCAATTTGAATGAACAAAGCAGACTATTTTCTTATACTTATAAGACCTACATTTATGGTATCCACATGCTGGGGTAATTACTGCTAAATAATTTAATACTGTAAAAACTGACATATCTATTTAGATGTATGCCTGTTATATTGTTAAACTGTATTGGGGTTCTGACCTCTATTAGACAGCAAATAATCCTACTAAAGACTGGTCATTCTCCCTCTCACGCTCTTTCTTGCTCTTGTGGTGAATTTTATTCATGAAGCTTAGGGTTTTGCAGCTACTCTCATCGTTGTGCGATTAGTAAGTACACACTTGTGACAGCAGTAAAAATTCAGTGCAATCACAATCATGTTTGATTATCAATTCAGAAGAATCTAGCTATCTAGCTGCAAGGATCATTTTTCTCACTGTAAACAGCTTCGAGAATTGTGTGCGATCATGTTGTGTGACCAAAAGAAAAAAAAATTGAATTAGATTATTTGCTAAATGCCAAGGCACATTAAATATTTTTGACAACAATGAAGATTCTTTGTAAATTGTAATTAGACTGGAAATTATTGCACAGAGCCTACTTCTCTATAATCCTTTTAAATCAGAGTAGTTGTAATTGGCCTTAGAGACTCAAACTGTTTCGTGTTTTATTTTCTAGAAGTTCCGCTTCTGCATATGTAATAACAGAATCCTTTGTGCATACGATACAAAAGACAGGGTTATTTTAGTTTATTTGTTTTGGTAGTGAGTCAGATAACCAGAGAAAAAGAATATAGAAAAGAAAACATGCTGAATGCTCCTGGATATGAATGATATTTACATACAAAAAAAAAGTGTGGAAGTCAGAATGGCCCATATGAGGCTGAGGGAAGCAGCACAGCCCTGCCAGTTAACATCTGCCAAGGATCTGGACCTATATTTTGCTCATGGTACTGCCAAAGGCTTCAGGAAACCTAATAATTTGAGTTTTCCTGAACACAAAGCCATGGATTATTTGCAATTTCCAGAGTCCTTAAAGCTTCCCTTTCACATTTATATATATATATATATTTTTTTTTTTTTTTTTTTCCTCTTCTGGTTTTAGGTTCACAGGGTGGAAACTTCAGGAGAGCCTATGGAAAAGAATAAATTCTGCTGCAGCCATTCTACATCAAAAGAAGGCCCTTTTCAGTGAAAGATCCTTATGCTACCAACCGCTCTGGAGCACGAGCATGTCTGTGTGTTTGTATAAATAATAGATGTGGGAACGGGAGGGAGCAGTGGCAGATAGTCAAGGAGTTAAGTGGAAGTCAAAATTAAGTGGGAATTTTGAGGCTTATTTGATGTAACACTTGGCTTTGAGGATGGAGGAAGTTGGACTTCAAGCAAACCTGCAAATTACAGCCCAGCCTCATTAGAAATTAGCTGGTAGTAATCAGAGAGCCTTAACTGACTGTAAAAGTATCTTTAATCTAGAGATGTGGGATTCTGTTAGGTGACTATTGCTCATTCTCTCACAGGCTAAATTACCTAACAAAAACAAATCCGTCAATACATCCAATATAAATTTTCAGCTCACCTCTACTGAGCTTTGATTTATCACCAATACCCAAAATAAAGCAAGGTTTGTCTTGGAGCAGTTTACACAGGCCTAGCATTCATGTGATCATGACATTTACTGAAATGAGTATAACTGCTAGTCTGTAGATGTGATGAGAAAATAATGTATATAGAGCCACTTCATCCACCGCATGCATGGAAGTTACAGACCACAATCTCCACTGTGACTCCATGTAAAACTTGAAATTCTGGATCTGTTGAATTATTTTAACTTTTCCTTGATCTATATGAGACTAAACACTAGTCTACATATGATCTTTTTATATTTTTAGTATTTAGTTTACACTCATCACTTAGAAGTATAAAGCTCATCAGCTAATGCAGATTTATTTAAATTACTAGAGTCCAAGGATCAGATTTTGGTTGCATAAGTAAAGCAAATGGCAAGATCCACAAGAAGGGACTAGAATTTTATTGTACAAAACTGATTTTTGGAAGACTGAAAAATTTGAGTAAAACCAACATATCTGTCTTTAGTGTTTCAAGGAGATAAGAGCTGCATGAAGGAAGACCATCCAAACCAGTGAAAAAACTCTATTATCTCCAATGGGTTTTGTATCAGATATTCTGACAAAGGAGCTAAAAAATATCTTTATAGGCATTGATAATTTGTATTTTAATGGATTATTTCCTTGTCAAGTTTTGGTTTTTTTTTTTTTTTTTTTTTCAATAAACTAGAAGTTCCTAGCCAGGACAGAAATTTCTAAACCAACGTCTCATACTAGGCAGCAAGTTAACTTATGCTTCTTTCCTTCAGGATAGCCACAAACATTTTTGTATTGTGAAATTAGTGAGATTCTTAGATCAGTACTATGTGATATAGTGAAGTTGCAAGGGCATCTTTGGCCTTTTCTTCCTTCAGGTTTGCCTCATTACTGGCTGAACTATCTTGCTGTGGAGCACATAGACATGGGAAGTGTTAAGGTGCCCAAAGCTGAAAGGACAGAATTTAAACAACTAGAAGTATATATATGCAGATGTGGCACTGAGAGAGACATCTGACTTGTTGCATTGTAAAACAGAGCACGTGGCTCTGAAGAGCCAAAACAACTTTAAAAACCACTAATAGTCTAAAGTCCTGGTGATTTCTGCAAGCTGGAAGAAGTACCCTTCGACAGCTGTTGGAGAGTGGGGAGGCTGCCCAAGCCCATGGCCCTTTTTCTCTGTGAGTCACGGAGCTGATGATGGGGCTGGGAGTGGGATGGTCCAGGGCAGGCAGTAGCACTTCCCTGAATCCTCCAGCTTGTGAGAAATGGCTGATGTGTTCCTGGGGCCTCTGTATTACACCCTGATCGACCAGCACCGAAACACAAGACACTTTTCTGTCTGTACCCTCTTGTTACCACACTTTGGTGATCAAATCTCACAGACTTTATTTAAATGTTACTCAGAAGAACCACCCATTGAGTAGCACTTTTTCCAATCAGTGCTTGAGTAAGGAAGTTGAACAAGGTATTACCAACGGGATGGATGAACCAGGTGACCTAACTGGTCTTTTCACCTAATACTTTAAGGGACAGAAAAATGCGATGAGGGATCCTGCAGTGTGTTGGGAAAGAGGAGCAAGCATATTGCTAAAGTCGCAGGGCTGGAAGGCATTATGGCTTAGAGTGGTGTAATTATCCTGCTGCTGCTGCTGGGAACTAATTCTTGCTTCATCAGTGCACAGGTCATTTCAGCACAAGCTGTGCTGTAGATCTGCAGCAGGGCCATAGCCCTGCATCGCCCCAAGCAGCAGAGCCCTGGGGCTGCTCATGCTGGCTGCAGGGCCAGACTCCTCTCCAGTCCTGTTCCTCTCAGTCCTCTGGCCGTTGTTCTTCCAGTGTAGAAAAGGCCTTCGTAACAGGGCCCTGTTTTGAAGCAAGCAGAGTTTTAATATGAAGAATGCTAAATTTTACAATACGTGTGTGTGTAAGTATATATGAAAAGAGGGAGAAAGAGGCTTTATATGCACATTCATATGTGCATATATTTGCTTACTAAGACTGCATCTTCTAAAGGTAGTTTATAAAATTGGCAGAGAGATGAAGTCAAACTTCAGGCTGTAGCACTTGACCTGTGGTCTCTGGCATCATGTTCCTTGTTAGCCTCAGTATTCTCATTTGAAAAGTCGTTTATATTGATATTATTACCAGACATCTGCCTCATAGCTGTGATGTAGAGGTTAATTAGCTACGAAGTTTGGAAGCTCATGGAATTTGAAGAGTGCTACAGTGTGTTGTTGCTATGTTGCTGTTTATTTCTGCAGTAGGTCTGGCTGACAGTGCGCCATGTACCTCTGTGTGCTTGAATAAGTGCAGGTCCATGATGCACATATTGCTCTGTGCTCTCCGTTTCTGGAGCACTGATGAATAACCAGAGGGACTTAGTTATATAACCTTAAAGAACTGGTGGGAAACACAAAATTGCAAAGTTGCTGCAGGTAACATCCTCTTGGTTTTCCTTGATACGCCAGATATACCTACTGACCAGGCACGTGTTCATGCCAGCTGCATGGAAGGCAGTGCAAAGCAGGATCTCCTCACCTCATCTTCTTTTCGGTTTGTTTTCTGGGGAGAGATGATTTTATTTCCTCCTCCCCCATTCTCTGTGCTCACTGCTCCTCTGGCCAGGATGACTGGCGTGGGCGGTGTGTCCCCCTGAGCACTGTGAGGAACTCCCTGACTTCTTCCCCTGGAGCCCAAATGTCTCCTTTGATTTTGCTGATGCCTGTCACCCTGCCACTGCTGCTGCCGATGTCCCCTGTGCCAGGGACACTGCACATGCAGGAGCTCTTCATGAAACCCGGGGATCAGAGAGAGCCTCACACAAAGCCTGTGTTCACCACTGATCTCCACAGCCCCAGTATGTGGAGACCAGTGGTGGAGGGGTGAAGCTCTGGCACCACCAGCTCTGCCCTCCCTCTGTGCGGTGGCTGCACCCCCAGCCCTGTGCTCCTAAAGATATGATTGCCTGCATCTCGTCACCCTGCCACAACTCACCCTCTCACTGATTTGAATGGGTACTATATTTACCCAGGACAGTCATGAAAATTGCCATGACAATGATTGTGGTTGCTTGGGAATGCAACGAGCTAATTTCGCCTGAATAATAAGACACAGAGTCATCTGTCTCCCTCGGTAAAGCAATGAGGAGTTTATGCAGGTGAGAACAGGTAATCTTTGTGAGGGCATATTTGCAAAATACAAAAACGTTCCCGTATCAGTTCAGACCAGTGACTAATAACTAGCTCTAATGTGCTAATGACTGAAGTTTGATGCACTTGCTTGTTCTACTGAAGATCTGTAGGAAAACTGAGCATCCCTGCCCCCTCATTTCACCACCAAAGAGAAAAAAAATCCCATAAAGAAAACTTTAGCCTGAAAATAACTCTCTACTGTACATCTTTGCCCAGGGCAAATTTTTCAGTGGTGAGTAACAGCATTTTCACAATCCACCTTTTATATTTATCTCTCTAATGCTATGTAGTATGCCAGAGTTCATTTAAAGGAGACTACAACGTTTGCTTTTGGAAATCTGGAGGAGAAGAATAAGATAGCTACCTAAACCTTCAACTTTCAACTTTCTCAACTAGTGCTTTTCCTTCTTCATCACACTCCATCACAAAACCTGTGAAGACCTCTTCGGCAAAATGGTGACAAAGTTTCCCATCCAAACAGACTAAAAGAGCACTAAAAACATTCCCTGTTTGTTCCAAGAATGTCTTGGTGTCTCTGAACAAAGAGAAAAGCCAGTCCCAGCAATGCAACACCCCCACAGAGGCACAGAGATTTGGAAAAGGATGGCCATGATGGGCAGGTCCTTCTTCCATGTGTGCTGGAGATGTTGACCAACTGGCCTGGGAGCTCATTGCCCCAGTGCACAGCTCCATCACTAATAACAGCAAGGGGCTGATTTTGTAGATGGTTTAGAAAGAAGTGATTTCAGACATTCATTAGCTTTTCCCAACCCAGACTCAGCAGTTCTCGTGGAAAGCTGAGAAAGTGTTCTCTGCTGCACCTGACTGGAAGCAGCACGGAGTGAATACGTACAGGCACAAACCCACCCTCCCTCCCTGGTGTTTCTTTTACTGCAGCACAGACATTTAAGGCAGCTTTCAGCTGTGTCTGAGGTACTTCTCTGCTCTGTTTCAGGCAGTGGGAGCAATTAGCCTTCAAAGGCATTGGTCAGACTCGGTGGAGGGTACTGGTGGCTTAAAAACTGCTCCTAGGAATGAGATAAACAGTCTCTTAGGGCTCAGAAGAAATCACTCTCTCACTCTTAAAATTTTTTTGGTGTCTTGCACTTTTAGTAAGTGACAGTTTTGCAAATTGCTAGTAAAGAACTTAAATGTCTAATTAAATCTCGAAGATGTACAAGAGTTTGAAGAGTGTGATTGATGCCCACAAAGGTATGGCTGCCTAATGGAGTCGTCCTGACAGCAATCGCGAAAGCCCATTTAACGGCTGATGTCTTGTTGTGATCCATGTTGTCATTTTTTCATTACTGATTAAAATTAAAAATCTGCTTGGCAAATCCATTGTAAAAATTTCCTTCATGAAAATCGACGGGTACAAATTATTTTGTCAATCGCCTGGCAATCAAACTGTGACTGAAGACTGTTTCATGCCCATAGATATTTTTTTTTTCTTTTTGTTCATGCCAGTGAGTTTTCATAGCAAAGTTTTTTTAGGCGTAGGTGGCAGTCTTGGCAATGCTTAATTTTTTTTTTTTTAATAAATAAAACTGCAGCTCTATATTTTAATGAAATATTTTGTTTATGTTGTCTTCCCATTCCAATTTGAAAGCGAAAGGGAATGTTCTCCACTCTGAAAGCTGGACTATGCTACTTAATTGTCTAATGCTGTGTAATGACAGGTGAATAATAGTAATAAAAGCCTTATTAGAATAAAATCTGTTTTGGGAGTGGGAGCATAAACTGTCTAAAAAGTAAAATGGAAAAAAAAAGAGGGAAAAAAACCACCAAACCTTGCAATTCTACATTCGCTGTAGCTAGAAGATATTTATTACTCTGCTTCTTGGTTGGGTTTCCAGCTCAGGGTTCCCATATGTGGGTGCAGCAGCTGTGGGTGAGCTGTCCCCGGGTGAGTTATCCTGTGGTGAGCCGTCTCAGGGTGAGCTATCCCAGGCTGAGCTCGCACCTGCCCAGGGTTGGGTTGCAAATCCCCTGCGAGGGCTGAGCCCTGTCACAGCGGCCAGGGTGCCCAGGTAGCTCCAGGGTGGCACAGTGAGGTGAGGCTGTGAATGAACACTGACATACTCCTTGCAGAAACAGCACCAAAGGCTCAGAAGCATGTAGTTTACTCTCAGTAAAGTCATTTACAGATCCAGATTTCTCTTCAGAAGATGTTTTACTCTGGTTAAAAACAGACAGACAACTCAAGCAGCAAGAAAAATATTATTGTCCCATTAATAAAACTTTTCTCCTGCTTAATTGATATTTCTGCTTCTCATAATTGAATCTCATTGCTGGGTATAAATCAAAGATGATAAAAATAACTCTCCACAGCTGATATGTGTGCTGGTTTCAAGTTTGATCTCTATTGCTGTTCATGCTTATCTAATCTAATCAGTGTATCTTTTTCTGCAGGTTCTTGTATCACCACTGTGAATATTTCTTATTTCAGAGAACAAGAGAAAATAAAAGTTTTGTTTAAGTTGCAGAATTGTTTCTTTAAATTCTTTAAATTAAAATGTTGAAATGTATTTCTTATGTCTTCCTTCTAAATTCTTCTGAAAAAAGAGTACATTGTTTGCTCTGGATGAGTAAAAGTTTTCTAAATAATTCTCTCCTTGTTTTAAGTTTATTACAAAGACCATCATGTTTTGAACAGGAGCATGAGCATTTTATTAGTAACATTCTCAGGGTTGTGAAATATTTAGAGCAAAATAAAGAGCTTGCAAGAGACTTTACAGTAAATACATTCATGCTTATATGAAATGGGTTGCAGATTTCAATGTAAAGCCCTTGTCTGCTTGTGGCAAAATGTATTTGTATGATGTTGTTTTTGGAAAGGACTGATGCACTCTACCCCAGAATAAGTGGTGGAAAATAATTACTGGGAGAAAGCTGGCTGCCCAAGTCCCAGTTTTAAAGGTTCTTCAGTGCTTCTGGGGATATGCTTTAGGCGTTAGCATAATGCCTGGAACTGGTGTCTATTTATTGGTGCTTAAATATGAATGTCACAACAACATTAAAAAGAATAACTTTTTTTTTTTTCTTGAAATATTAATTTCCAGAATAAAATGGATGTTTTGACCTTTCCTGTAGAGAGTTGTCAAAGTACGAGCTTTCAAAAGTTGGGTACTGTGCATCTACCTGGGACCTGGCAGAGCTCAGTGTGCCAGGGATCCATGTGCTGGCTGCAGCCCAGCGCTGAGCTCCCCTTTGGAGGGGACTTGCAGAACCGATGACCCTCATCCACACATGCTTCTCTTCTAACTATGAGTTTCCTCAGTCTTTCTAGCTGGGAGAGTCCGATCTGAGCTATCGCAGCCTGATTTTGGTAACCTTGTATGCTGAACTGGTACATGGGGCTGAAATCCTGGCAGCACGATGGGACTACTGCTGCTCTCCAAACAATTGCACAGAGCTTTTGCTGCTTCATCGGTTATTGTTCGTGGCATGGGTAATAAGTGAAAACAATAGACTGGAGCAGAATAAGGAAACAAACAAAATAACAATGTGAACATCAAAACAACAACAGCAAAAAAACCCCAAGTTTACATGTTTTTAATAATGTTAATGTGACTGAGAGAAAGGCCAAGGAATTTTAGCCATGTGGGATATGTCACTCT
Source organism: Patagioenas fasciata (assembly GCF_037038585.1). Classification (NCBI taxonomy): domain Eukaryota; kingdom Metazoa; phylum Chordata; class Aves; order Columbiformes; family Columbidae; genus Patagioenas; species Patagioenas fasciata. The sequence goes on along the minus strand of NC_092524.1, from coordinate 57,517,357 downwards.
TTATTTCTGTCTCTGAGGCAAAAGCAAAGCAAAATGCTTAATTGTTTGAGCTTGGAGCAGGGTGTCAACATCAGTTTATGAAAGGTTATTATTTATTTTACAGTAGTGCCCCAGATGTGCCAGCTGCTACATAAAAATACTGGGAAACATGTTTTTTCCCCTGAGAGTTGGTGTGGTGTGACCCCTCTTTAAGGCTGTCCGCAGGGTTTGAGCCTGAGGCTTACACGCATTCAAAATGTGTACATACTGACAACTTTCCCACTCTGCCGTCATATCGTGTCTCCATTACAGGGTAAAATCCTGGCATGTACCATCCTGCATCCCACAGCCCTTCTTCCATGAAAAGGAAAGTGGGAGTGTGGGTTTGGAGGCACGCTGGGAGAATCAGATGACAAAATCCCTGGGTGTGCTGTGGTGCTCTTTGACCTCAGAAGCTGGACATAGTAGGATTTAGGGGTATAAAATTGAATTTGGGTAGCTAAACCCAAAAATATAGTTCATAGAACCCTCACCTAGCCTCATATGTTTGACTAATTTATAGCTACCTCTGTTAAAATCACAACAGAAGCTCAGCAAAACTGGCATCTCTGTAGGACTGAACTTAGTGCCTAACTCATACCTGAGGTGGTCAGCGATTTTCTGGAGGGCAACATGGGCAAGGTTATAAGTGTTCAAAAGGTTTTTGGGTTTGGACTTGTCTTTACATATACATACATATGTTATTCACTTGCTTAAACTTTTGAGCTTAAGTTGTTACTGAAGCTGCATGTATGTATAAACACACCTAGCAATGGAATTCATTGCAGAGGTTGTCTGCCGTTACTCTTAGTAAAAATAATGGAAGATCCAGTGTCCAAATTCGTCATGAAGTATTACGGTGTCATCTGACTGAAGGGATGTTTGGGTTAGCATTGTGGCTTGCCAGAGCTTTATTTTAATGAACACTGTTTAATCAGAAATGTCTGATTCACAAAAACAATGTTGTTTGCAGAAAAGAGCTTGTTTCAATGTATTTCTCTAAAGACGTAACTTTTTATGCATGTGTGAAAATGTTAAACTAACAAAGTTTGAAACAAAGAATGTTCGTCTTCTCTCTCTGTAACGGTTTTTGTTTGAAATGTGCAATACACACACACACAGAGTAGATGTCATATATAATAACACATCCTATACAATATACATGTACACTTGAGTGTTACATACTCTGTGCAAATACAACACACTAAGTCATTCTGTACACTTATATAGTTATAGGAGGTTGAATGTTTTCAGAAGAGCCAGAATTTTTCAGGATTTTTGCACTTATGGTTTAGGCTGGAAGCTGCAACAGGTCCAAAGTGAGACTGGAACCAGTTGTCTTTAGTCTGTCTTTGTGTGTGCTTGGATTCAATGCATGGACAGATGTGATCCTGTCACATGTAATAATGAAGTTATTCTAAAACAATATTTAGTGGTGTTGCATTCTTACTTTCATCTTTAGCCTACCAAGGTACTACTTACGAGGAGACTGGCTTTCCTTAATTTTTCTCTGAACATGAATGACCAAGGAATATGTTCTCTCTAAAGACTCAGGCAGACACAGGATTCTCTAGTGAGTGATGGGCAGAAAATAGGGTTGTGTTCCTCGCCTTCCTGAAGATGCTGTATCGAATTCAGCTTCTCCACTTAGGGACATACACTTAGCTGCAAAATGTGGTAGCATGAGTTTCACCAAGGCTGTACACTACTGCTGGGGATACCAGGTTCATATTTAGGAAGTTGGAGCCTCTGCTGTCACATCTTTGCTTCCCTGTCACCTGAGGGAGCTGCACTGACGTGACAGCAGGTACAGCTGTCTGCATTGGAGTCACACCCCCTGACTGCATTACAAAGATAACCTTTGTGTTCAGGAATAAATCTGTGACATATGTATGACATGCATACCAAGTATTTCAACTTTTGCCCTAGAGTGTGTTAGTAATTGTCTGTATGTGCTAAATACATCATCATTTATTAAACTAATTATCCTTTATTCTTACATTAGACATTCTACGGTGATCCCATCAGTCTAGTGTCACTGAGTTGATAATCACATAATAAGTTTTAAATCACACAATATTTCATATTGAACAATTTCCAGAAGTTATTTACCTTTAAGACCTGTTACATTTAAATCTTCTTGTGCTGCTGGGATCAGAGACTAGACTGAAAACAGTTTAAAAGCAGGAACCTTGTATTTGAACAGGGAATGATTAGGTTATGAGCTGGTAAATATTTTCACTAGTGACGAAGTTCATTCAAAAAAGTAATGCCACATAAAAAAGTTAGAGATTAGATGGAACTCAGTTTTTCACATGGTTGTATGAAATTCTCTACAATATTAAATATCTTAAAGCTAATGAGACAGTTACCACTTACCAACAAAGCTAGTACATAATCTTGAAGTGTGTATGCTTCTGTAAAACTGCATTACAAGATCACAATTATCTACAACTATTTAATTACCTTCAGGGACATGTTATAGCTCATAAATCTAAGTTTCCATATTTGCAGAATTTTGGTCTTTTTGAGAGTGAATAAAGTATTTGAACATAAAGTAGTTCCTCTCAATGTGGGCCACTATTACCGAGGTCAGAAATTCGACCCTTTCACATTTGAGAACTAGTAGGTCAATGTCTCATTACACCCCAACAGTCAAGGGCTTAACAGTATTTCCATAACATGCTTCTGTTTTGAGAGGTTAATATCTCAGCCTATTAAAATATGCTGTGTGCTGAAACTTGGCACACACAGTCTCAGCACGGGATAAACTTGTTTTTACAGAATATGGTTTAAATCACTTGGATATTTTTTAAGTTACAAAAAAGCAAGAGAAAAAAAAAAAGAAAGAAAAAGCAGAAGTTTGTGGTTTCACACTGGGATTTGTTATGGTCCTGAAAATGCAAAACTAGTTTTGACTTAAGCAATGTAATTTTGCAGAAACTAAGCTGTTGTCTCTCAGTATTTAACAGAGCCTTGCAAACTTCTGCCATTTCAGGTTCCTGAACACTTGTTTTTTACCCTGTTTTCAGTCTTAGCTTTGATTTCTTGTTAAAGTGAACGTAAAATCTGAAGTGAAACCAGGCCAAAACTATATTGCACTTTGAGAAAACATGGTAGTTCAAAAATTCATATCAAGATTTCTTGGTGTTAAATGAGCATCCTTTAAAATTAAGCTTGAGATGCCTCAGGCTCACCTCAGTACTTCTTTCCTGGTGTTAAGGTACCCACAATTGCATCAGTGTTGCTCCAAAGAACTGAATAAGGAATGTAAGAAATTTTGTTGACCTGTGTGAAAAACTTACAAATGAACTGAAACTATTTTAGTAGCTGTTGCTCAGAGATAAATGGCCTTTTATCATGACATTCACAGGCTCACTTCGTTTTCTTGGGCCAAATTCTGCAGCACCTTCAACTGAACTACTCAAGCAAAAATGTATGTGACATAAATGTAACAGTAAGGATCGAAACTTGTTTCAACTTTATCTGTTCTTGCTTCTGATGTATCCAAAATCACATTAGATTTTCTGGCAGCACCATTCACCCTATTGTGGTTAAAATATCTTACTCTACATGAGACATTAACATTCAGCCTTAAAAATATGCTAACACTGGAGATTTAGTATTAAAATCATCAGCTTAAAAATTACTTCTTCGAGAAAATGTGTAAATAAAAGGAAGTTATACATCAAGTACATGCAAATCCCATGAAATCTCTGGTTCCAATTTTTCTGATACCTTCCAGAACTTAAAAAAATAACTTTGTTTTGTTGACTTGCAAGGGAGCACTTAAAGTCTACAAAACTTTTATTGAGACAAACAAGTAAATGGATTGAAAAGTCATATGTGTTTTGCTTGTTTAAGGAGTGGAGCAGGTCTCTGTTAAAGAGCAGTATGCATTTCAAACAGTACTTTGAATAGTTGGGACAGAATGTAAGTGCTGTGATTTCTGACCCGCACCCCTCCCCCCCCCCTTCAATCTTTGTCCGTTTTCTCAATGTGAATGTTTAGCACTCCAATTCAATTTGTGTACTGCTGCTGGTAAGTGACATGACAGATTGTTGTGGTCTATAGGGCCAGAAGCTGCTTTTACAAAAATCCAAATGAAATGGGTTTGAAAGGTATTGTAGACAGACTTGCAGTTGCATGAAGCCAGCTAGGTCCAGTGGTGGCACCATGGATCTCGGCAGGGTCCAGCTCTCCTGTCAAGGCAGCTGAAAGCTGACCTGAGTGTCCCTGTGGTACTGCAAGTCTGTCGCACCGGCTTACCTAGTTTATGTTCTTTCCCTAGAAATGCTATACGCAACTGTATATGTACATACAGAGATGTAGCGTGTGATGTCTGTGATGCATTTACCAAAAGGGACATGAAAAGAATATTATTAAGCATCAGCTGAGGCCCCAGGAGTCAAACTATACTGGATTTAAGTTTTCCTGCAAAACTGAAAATTGATATCTTGTTAGCAGGCTTAAAATTCTAATTTTTAGTCATGACAATTACATTAACTGAAACCATTAAAGAAAAAGAAAAAGAGAAAGGAAAAGGAAAAGGAAAAAAGAAAAAGAAAATATGAAAAAGAAAAAGAAAATAAGAAAGAGAAAAAGGAAAGGAAAAAGGAAAAATAAAAATAGAAATAAAAATAAAAATGAAAAGGAAAAGGAAAAGAAAAAGGAAAAGGAAAAGGAAAAGAAAAAGAAAAAAGAAAAAGAAAAAGAAAAAGAAAAAAGAAAAAGAAAAAAGAAAAGAAAAAGAAAGCAACTCTACTTTTTCCACAGGACTCTCTGGAGTGAATCAAGGTTGAATAGTGTGAGAATGTGTTTTTTGTAGGAGCCCTGAAACTCAAACCTGTTGTGCTGGACGTCTATGTGCTCTTCTTGGCCCAGGTCAGCAGTAAGGAGTAAGTGCTAAATGCAAAAATAAGCTATATCAGTAAAAAGAATAGGGGTTGATGTTGCATGCTGCCGGTTCCCAGCCCAATTCATCCTAAAAGCATTTTATTTTCCTTAAGGAAAGTTAAAACAAAGATATATTTTGTTGGTGACGCATGTGGAGTGAAAGAGAGAAGCCAGGGCGGACCATGAACAATAATAACAGAAAGAGACAAACTCTTAAGTGCCAGTGATGGAAATGATTTTCCACCCATTTATAACTCTGCCAAATCTGAAGATACCTCCACAGGGTGGGCAAAAGACACTTCTAGAGCCAAAGAACTACTCTTGTGCCAAGTTTCACTGTCTAACTGCAAGTAGCGGTGATATTTTGGTTCTCTGATAAAACATCTGGAAAGTTTTTACTCATGGAATATGTTGCACAACCTAAGTATAGAAGTCATTGCCACTTAATAATGCTGTGCTCCAACCCTAACATGTTCATATGTATACATATCTGCACGTGCATGTGTATGTGTATGTCTATATGTATATGTACGTGTATATGTGTGTGTGTATATTTTGGATGCCATCTTTCTAGGAACATTTTCAGATGGATGTTACTGTTCGTATTGCACCTTACAATGTATGCTGTCTCTGGAAATGCTTGAGTAATTTCACAAGTAAATGTTTGACACATAAAAGTTACTGCATCCACAACCCAACAGTAACTTAGATTTCTGATTATCAGTAAATTTTCACTTTTTAGATATTCAAGAATAGTTTTTTTCAAAGGTATGGCCATTACACCAATTATTTTTCCAATTCTACTGTAGAATGATGTACTACTCCAAAGCAGCCTAGTGAGGAATTGTATTGCAAGTGATGTGGAAGGATTTAAAAAGGGAAGAAAAGGCATAATTTTGGCAAGAGATTTGTGACTTTTTAAAGTAGAAAAGATAATAAATATGGATTTGATTCTCCGTAAAGGAACTGTAACATTCAGTCCCTTGCCATTTCAAATGATATAGTATTTTTTTATATCCCTTTCTGTCCTAATCTCTTTTGTGATGTTGTTGTGTTGTATTGTGTTGATAAGAGGCTATCTTGGGGCCAGCAGTGGATAAGATGTTAATAAAATTCTTGTTTGCTGTTACAAAATCAAACAATTTAAGTGTAGTCTGAGGTTTCATGTCAAATTATTGCTGGCTTCTCTTTGTATCATTGACTGTGAGAAATACCTCTTAACCCTTCATGAAAGCACACAAAATAAAATAACCCAGAAATCTTCCAAGATATAAAGAACTAAGTTTAGAAGGAAAGCTTTAATTTATTGCTTTTCTCTTTAGCAACATGGTGTTCTTTTGGGGAAGGTCCCTGTTTCTCATCCTCTCAGATGAGATGACATGTAAATCTGATTGGAAAACTTTGACTTTTTTATCACCAAAAAAATCTCTCAAAAAGCAAGAAACAGAGAGAGTGAGAAAGAAATAAAGTGGTTCATTTGAAATGGAAATGACAAACTTTGATTTGGAAGAGAAACAAACCACTTTGCTTCCACATTTTATATTGTAGTTTTCATTTTTTGTTTTGAGATACTATAGTTATTGTATCCGCCATAATGACAAAATAAAAGGGTAAAAAATGATATGAAAAGTCTACAGTTTTATCAGAGAAATGTTTTTCTTTAAGTTTTGAGGTAAATTTTCATTCATAATTAATCTGATAATTTGCAGGAATGTTTCTGTGATTCAGAAATAATCAAGCAAGCAATCTTTTTTCTCTCCTTTCCCAGAAAAATCCATCCAAAACCAGCATATCAACCAGCTATAATGTTTAATTTTTAAAATTTATTTATCTATTTATTTATTTATTTTTGTAGAAATGGCAGAAAATATGACTTCACTTTCCAGTGCATACTTTTGTTAACTGTTGAGCTTCTGGGAAATTACACAAGCACAATAAAGGGTCTTATGCACAGAGAAACTTGGCAAAATTTTACTAAGATCATCCTGTTTAACGAACTGTGATTATTTGCATCACTATTTACAATTCTCAGAAGTGGTACAAAATATGAATTTGCCTGGCTCTATCAAGTCAGGTTTTTTAGACAGAGATAGAGTTGAAGGCAGTGTGATGGGAAAGCAGAATGTTAGATTGGAATGGACAGGAAAAAGTAGTGTTAACATCCCAGATACGGCTTAAGATTTCGCTAAAGCCCATGGACACAGTGATGACTTCCGGCTTCAGCCCACCTAGTGAGGATATTGAAGATGAATAGCAGTACCATGGTGAATGATGTGGTCTGAGATACCGTCATGATTGGCAACAACCATACTGGTAAACTTATTTCTTCAAGGCTATCTACCTCATGGTTTCCTTCAGCTACCACTGAATAAATATTGTGCAGAAAAATAATCTCACATCTATGTCATTAAAGTGAGCCGAAGAAAATACATTCTGGTTATTTGAGCTGTATACATTTTCTCCTATTTGTAGGCTCTCTGAGTTTGTTGTCATGCCAACTTGTGACTTCACCAGGTAGCTCAAGGACCCCTTAACTAAGCTACTTCAATAATAAGGGGGCAAAATTGACCACTTTCTACTAGTATTTCTCCTTATGTGACATTAAAAAAAAAAAAATAATATAATGGGTGAGCTGGACTTTTGTAACCTTGGACAACTTAGATTGCAATTCTCTATGTAACAGTTGTGAGGTTACTCTAAGAGGTAACAACACTTCAAGGTCCTCTGAAATTACAGTGTTGCACAGAGGTGATGAGGTATGTAAAAGAACTGGACATGTTCTAGGAAGGAATAGTTATTCAATATTAGCAAATATTATTTGAAGAAAATCACTTAGCCCTTAATATTGAAAGGTGTTTTGTTTTTAATGGTATATAACAGAAACACAGAAATGCAACTAACACAGAAATCACCATTTCGTATCAGGAATATTTTAAAGATGGAAAATATCTTTGGAATTGTATTTTCAATTTCTCCTCTCCTCTCCTCTCCTCTCCTCTCCTCTCCTCTCCTCTCCTCTCCTCTCCTCTCCTCTCCTCTCCTCTCCTCTCCTCTCCTCTCCTCTCCTCTCCTCTCCTCTCCTCTCCTCTCCTCTCCTCTCCTCTCCTCTCCTTCTTCTTTCCCCATAATAATTTAATAATAATTTGGGGCGGCTTATAAAAGAAACACTAGCACCATTTATTGTTCTTTTTGGGGTATTTGTTTTGTTTTTAATGTTTACACAATCTTAGGTGAGGAGCTGGGAGTCGTCTTATACTAGTGAAAGTGTCTGACAATGCTGTGTATGGGGAAGCTGGGTTAAAAACTCTTTCCTTGTTGAGCCAAAAGGTCATCCCAGTTATTCTTCTTTCTTCAATTTCCAAGCTGCTCTCTCAGTCACACTTTGTCTCTCTCCTGAAACACATATACACAAAGGGCTTTCTCCTTCATGCCTGTGAAACCTACAATACCATTTTTGGGCAGGAGAATGCAATGTATGTAGAATAAATTAAGTGACTTTCAATTACATTTTCAAAAAGAAATTAAGCTATCCAGGGCTGCATGTATACATCACAGAGGAAGTTCTACACATAGAACTGCTTGGTTCATGTTTGACAAAGCAGGGATGTGACAAAGATTATGGCAAGTGCTGCACAAAGATTCTGTGTATTAAGAAAATTAAATGGTTTTAAAATAAAAGAAACCCCACAGTAATGTGTTCTTTAGCAGTGGATTGCATACTGGTCAAATTCAATGACTCTAACACTTCTGAAAAAAGTAGAATACGTATAATGTCAGAACTAAACTAGTCTAAATGAAGGGGTTCTATCCTAACATTTGCCTTTGTATAACTTGTTACTACAGTAATAGAGTTCCCAGTAAATTTCAAACCAAAATTTTCATCTCAAGTGTTTTTTGGAAAGGTATTATTACAGACCTTCTAATTTCCACTGCAGCTAAGCATGTATTAATAACAAGGAGGGCTGAGGAAACTGCTGCTATATCCGGTAGTGCTTGACATTTAGCAGATGAATTAAAGTTTACAGTCAAATTGGGTTTTAACTAATATTAGAGATCTTTGTTACAAGTGTCCATCTTTGTCTCTTTTTCTCTCTTTCTTTCTCTCTCTTTCTCTCTCTCTATTTTCCTTCCTTCCTTCCTTCCTTCCTTCCTTCCTTCCTTCCTTCCTTCCTTCCTTCCTTCCTTCCTTCCTTCCTTCCTTCCTTCCTTCCTTCCTTCCTTCCTTCCTTCCTTCCTTCCTTCCTTCCTTCCGCCCTCCCTCCCTCCCTCCCTCCCTTTCTCCCTTTCTCCCTTTCTCCCTTCGTTCCTTCCCCCACATCACATATGTGACACCATGCTGAAACACCAACAGTCACTTAGACCAAGCTACCCTCAAACAAAAATGTATCCTTTGGGAATTAGTATCCATAATTGAATAACTTTGGGGAAATTATGTTCTCATTTACACACCTACTGTAAGTCACTGAAGTTATGGGAATAATTGGGAAAAATGATCTGAATTTTTCTTTCAGTCCTATCAATGTAAATCTACAATGATTCATTTGAATTTAATGGCCAATTATGATCTACCTTTACATATGTAATAAAATAATTAAGTTCTTAATCTTTAACCAATAACTACTTTTAAATTAAAATTAACTTTTGGAATGATTCAGAAGCAAGCATTTTAAGAAAATAAAATATTTTTGTCAAAATTGGGAAACACCACAAATGGTCTTGTAAATCTGTGAAGATTAAAAATGAACAGGAGAAGAAAAGCATGATTAGTGTTTCATTGTATCCATTTAATACACCTGTATAATGTGTGTATTTTTCAAAGCTGTCCTGTTGTAATTTCTTCCTATCTCCTGACCATGTTTTATAACATGTCTCTAACAAAGAGTATAAAGCAATGCTAGGATCTGCGCTGTTGCTGAAGTGGTTAATAATAGGGTGGTTACCAATTAACTCTGCTGCTATTTTTTGACTGCTATGTCAGGAATTAAAGTAGCACCGCCAAAGCATTTCAGTTCTCTCTCACAGTTAAGAACATTTGAAATTAAAAGTGTTAAAATATGATTTGATTTTGGTTTATTTTAATGTAAATTTTGGTGCCCAGTTATTGAACTTATATACTTCCTTTAAAATACAGGATTTTCTGTGCAGGAAAATAAACATTTTTTATGCAGTGTATCTAGCGACAGATTATGTCCAGAATAATAACTGCACATCAACCATCTTACGTGAAGGTTCTGACTATGGTGACAGACAGCAAGAACTTTTGTTTGCTTTTATTTGAACATGTGGGTGGAATAGCTGTTGCTGTCCTTGGCTCAGCTGTGTCCTTCACAGATACTTGAATGAGTTAATTATAGATTGTTACCTAATGACATAACTATGCTTTCTGAATCCCACAGAATGACAATTCCTGATCAAAATACTTCTTATTCCTGTATTTGCCCATGAGAATGAAAACTACTATGTGTGTGTATGTAGAGAAAATTCCTTCCTTCCTTCCTTCCTTCCTTCCTTCCTTCCTTCCTTCCTTCCTTCCTTCCTTCCTTCCTTCCTTCCTTCCTTCCTTCCTTCCTTCCTTCCTTCCTTCCTTCCTTCCTTCCTTCCTTCCTTCCTTCCTTCCTTCCTTCCTTCCTTCCTTCCTTCCCTCCTTCCTTCCTTCCTTCCCTCCTTCCTTCCTTCCTTCCTTCCTTCCTTCCTTCCCTCCTTCCTTCCTTCCCTCCTTCCCTCCTTCCTTCCTTCCCTCCTTCCCTCCCTCCCTCCTTCCCTCCCTCCTTCCCTCCTTCCTTGCCTCCTTCCCTCCTTCCCTCCCTCCCTCCCTCCTTCCTTCCCTCCTTCCTTCCCTCCTTCCTTCCTTCCTTCCTTCCTTCCTTCCTTCCTTCCTTCCTTCCTTCCTTCCCTCCTTCCTTCCTTCCCTCCTTCCCTCCTTCCCTCCTTCCCTCCCTCCCTCCTTCCTTCCTTCCCTCCTTCCTTCCTTCCCTCCTTCCTTCCTTCCCTCCTTCCTTCCCTCCTTCCTTCCCTCCTTCCTTCCCTCCTTCCCTCCTTCCCTCCCTCCTTCCCTCCCTCCTTCCCTCCCTCCTTCCTTCCCTCCCTCCTTCCTTCCCTCCCTCCTTCCTTCCCTCCCTCCTTCCTTCCCTCCTTCCTTCCTTGAACAACCAATTGCTTCAGTTCATCTAGTAATCATGTTTCATTTCACTTTTCAAGTGCTTAAATTTGGTTAAAGTTTTAGATGAGCATTTCCACTCCATTCTCTCCTCCTGCATAGAATATGTGACTCCATCACTTAATTTAAAGATCTGAGGTGAATACTGCACCTCCCTCTTCCCCCATTCCAGGCTCCCCATCAGTAGTAGAAATTGCTGTTGTTTATGTTTCACCTAAACTCTGGCCACACTTTCCATAGATGTGAAGTCTTCACTGTGACAAGTTATCAGTTAGATTAGTTCCTTCTTTTTAATGAAATTGTTGGCTGCTCCAAGGGGAGGTAGACCACTAGACATCTGGTATTGTTCTGAAGTGCTATCTAAAGCAGGCCAGAATTTGTCCAGTTTTCAAATGTGAAATCTCTACCCTTGTACAGGTAGCGAGTTCTAGGAATATTTGCAACTCACATGCAGCTTAAATCCTACTCACCTGTTGCCAGCCTTCAGTATACAGATTTGGGCTTGTGTTCTGCAAAAAAGGTGGAATTTATTGTTACAGTTAGACATGAGACATTCCCTTCTCTTGTTGAAAGATCAGATACATTTCAAACTCTTCCATTTAACTCACCAAGAATACTCAGAATATATACCCCTGCAACTAGTTTAGCAAGCCCTAGGCAACTGTTCTGATACACTGATCCTTGACGAACAGAAAATCCTATAGAAGACCATAGTGGAAACTCAGGAATTGTAGCAATTAAGCACATTAAATTTATCTGATGGACTTTAATACTTCTGAATTCCTTTCTTACTAACTCTCTCAACTTCATGTTTTAGTGTCCTAGAGAACGGCTTATGTTACTGATGTGATGATAATGTAAACAACTGTGATTGCAAAGTGCTGCATTTGTGTGTTTTCTTGACTTGCAATGTCTCAGTCAAAGAGGACATTCTCTTAAATATTTTTAAAATTAATTCAGCCATTATCAAGAAATCTATATGAATGCAGTAGCCACAGAAGTTTAATGTTTTATGATAACGTTTTCCATTTGTGTAACTACATAAGTCATAAAATAGGTTCCAATCCAGTGCTGTCTGCTCCACAACTGCAAGGGTTCTTTCAAAAATAATTCACAAAATGCTAGATGGTAAAAATAGATGAAGACATTTTTCTGGTCTATGACTATAAATATTATTATATAATTGCACTTGTACATTTGTATAAATCATAAGGTAGTGTTCAGTTCAAAAGTGTTTTTCTGAGAAGGGAATATAATCTTGGGGTTCAATTTTTTTTTCAGAACTTTTGAAAGTATAAAAAAATAGAATTTAAAAGACTCATGTTTATGTTGAGTTAATTTTTTTCTTTATTGTACACATACTGACCTACGGTTATGATGTATAGTAAGGCACAATAATACGTGTCCTACCTACATACATGCACAAACCCATACAAACACACATGCATCACACAACAAGAACAGTGAGTTATGTTAATTGAAAGAACTGTATTCCATTCTGAATCCTAGGACTATATGAACAATAAAAAATTCTAAGATCCACTTATGAATTTCTAAATTTCACTGAATTTTCACAAGGAAATATGTTTGTTCAAACATGTGTTTGCATACTTGTTCAAACACTTTAAGAACATCATATGATCTTTGATGAAAGAAAGGAATAGTTAACAATCACGATTATAAGCTTGGTGAAGTCAGAGATGGAAAAGACACCTGTCACATACTGTAGCTCCTCATTTTCCACTGTATGTATTTTCTTTGTGTGTTTGTATTTTAAAAGTCCAAAGAAATATACTTTTCACCTCTGAGTCATATAGGGGCATATTTTTGACACACACATGCACTACTGTATCTTTACTGCTTTTGGTATAATCTTTTCCCCATTGTTTTGTTCCTATGGTGTGGAATGGTCTGGGTAAGACCTGTTTGGGAGCAAAGGATGCTACACAATATATATGAAAGGGAAGGAGAGGGCAAAAGTTCTCGTGATATGAATTTTGAAGAGTTGTGTGGAAAGGGTTAAAATGTTTCAAACTAGCCATACGCTGCACTCGAGTGATTAGGTGTAACTCCCAATTAAAGATCAATAAGGCCTTTAAAGTGATTTATAAAAATGGATTAGTAAGAAATGTCCATTTAGAAAGTACTGTGAGTAAAATTACTATACTCTCTGTCATATTGATCGGGCCTTTATGTCTAAACATGCATTAACTGGGCCAGACAATAAAAATTAATCCTCTTCTTTCGTAAAATGGAAGGTCATTTTCCCAGCTCTCCCTAGGGGGAATGATGTCATTAAACATGCTACTAAGACATTTTATTAAATCTGACTAGGCTGTTTGCATAAAAGTAAATTAGAGCAGTCGATACTGGAAAGAAAGGGATTTTAAGGAGCAATAACTATAGGTATTTATTGTAAGTGTATTATACAACAGAGGCATAATTAAATTCAAAACAACTCCATTAAAATAATGTTAAGGACCTGGCTTAAAATGACAAAAGGCAAGGTTTTCAGAGCCCTAAGCATGCCCTGTTGTACCTAAGCATTTCAGGGGTCTCCAAGCAGTAGGTGATTTGACATACCATATGTGCTGATATTCTCTGTTCTCTCCCCTCTAGGATAACGTTATTTATAAATAAAACCACTGAGCAAAGGGGTGAAACTGTAACTATCGCCAACCTGACTGAGACAGTGCCCTCAATAAAACACCTGCCGTTTAGGTTCCAGCATGCATCTCTTTGCACGCATGTTCCCTTGGATAAGGAGCATCTTTCAACACTGAAAGAAAAAAAAAGAAAAAGAGAGGAAGTCATTTAAGATTATGTTCTGCTGAAGGCATGTGGACTTCAAGCTGCTGGAGCCATTTGCCTGGTCCCTGACAGGAGCAGAGATGAGAGAGTTTCCACTTAAGCATAACATCTCTGCCATGGTACCCTGTGCAACCACTTGTGTCTGAATGCACCCCAGGGCCACTCCTGGGCCAGCTTTTGTCTAAGAAACAAATTTTTTGAAGGTTAAAGTCAGAATTTCAAGTTGCATTTTTGTGTGTCCTTGCGTGGTGCAGACCTCACTACTATACCTCTGGGTAGGTGACCTCCTTCCCACCCCCTCTGCTCTGAGGCCTGTGATTGACCTCCTCCCTTCTACAAAAAACTGAGAAGTGGTTAAGTTACTGGGGCCACTGCGTATATTAGTGACCACACAGGAATGCATTATCTCTGCAATCTCTAGGCAGCTATACACATCAATTTGTTGTCTCTTATCTCTGAGACTATAGATAATTCGTGATATGGAACATCTTTTTGTTAGCACTTCAGGTCATGGCCAGAAGACCATGTTCTCGTGTTAATTCCAATAATACGCAACCCAATGCTGCTCTTTTTATTACAAAATGTTCTTAGTATGTCAGCACTAAATAGTTCCTATATTCTGCCAAAGATATTATAGAGAACATAAAGATAAAAAATATCTCTCTTTTTAACCCAAATAATAGAAATTAAATCAGGGTAGTAGATGAGTCTCAAGTTTGAACAATTTGCCGGAGTTTGATAGGTAAGAAACAATCTTGTGATTGTGAAATCCAGACTTGAGCTCTGGGTTTCATGCTTGGGTCATAGATAACCCATGCCACAGATTGATCATTTTAGGTCAAACCCCATAAAAGCCCTGAGGAGCCCTATGGTGGCAGCTGTGCAAGTGCTCTAGAAGGAAATCATTAGAGGGGGGTCTAAGCTGTAACCAGACAAGAGGGGTGAGCAGAGCAGGTGTATGCTGTGGGCGCGGGAAGGCTGCTGATCATTGTGGGACCTGGAAAGATGGATGCAGAACTGCCTGAAAAATATACTAATAGTGCCTCTGTCTCATGCCTACTAACATATGAGGATTTTTCTGATTCTACATTTTGGCCAAAGAGTGAAAAACCGAATAATTCCAGATTTTGGTAGATGGTTGGCAGAGGAAAAAAAAGAGACCAGTTAGAAATGCCATTTTGACCATTTAAAATCTCCTCTCTGATCTGCTTGCAATTAAATGATTGTAACAACCTTCAGATATTATTGATTACAAAGAAAAAAGTAATAACTCCCAGTTTCCTAAACTGTTTATTATGGGGTTTGAACATATACAGATTTTTCACTCATATTTACATCTGTTTCGCAGCCTGAATCTCTGGAATTCATAGAATTATAGAATGGTTTTGGTCAGAAGGGACCTGAAAGATCATCTAGTCCAACCCTCCTGCCTTCCACTAGACCAGGTTGCTCAAAGCCCTGTCCAGCCAAGCCTTGAACACTTTCAAGGAATGGGACATCCACAACTTCTCTAGGCAACCTGTTCCAGTGCCTCACCACTCTCCTGGTGAAGAATTTCTTTCTTATATCTATTCTCAATTTATCCTTTTCCAGTTAAAGGCCATTACCCCTTGTCCTGTCATTACATGCCCTTGCAAAAAGCCCCTTTCCAGCTTTCTTGCAGGTCCCCTTTAGGTACTGGAAGGATGCAATAAGGTCTTTCCAGAGTCTTCTCCAACCTGAACAACCGCAGCTCTCTCAGCCTGTCTGCATAAGAGAGTGGTTCCAGCCCTCTGATCATCTTCATGGTCCTTCTCTGGACTTTCTCCAACAGGTCTATGCCTTTCTTATGCTGGGGATCCCAGAGCTGAGTGAAGTACTGTGGGTGGGGTCTCACAAGAGCAGAGTAGAGGGAGAAGAGTCACCTCCCTTGACCTGCTGGTCATGCTCCTTTTGATGCAGCCCAGGACATGGTTGGCTTTTAGGACTGCAAGTGCACATTGCCAGATCATGTTGAACTCCTCCTCCCAAGTCCTTCTCCTCAGGGTTGCTCTCAATCCATTCTCTGCTCTGCCTGCATTTGTGCTTGGGATTTCCTTGACCCATATGCAAGACCTTGCACTTGTCCTTGTTGAACTTCATGAGGTTTGCAGAGGCACAACTCTCAAGCCTGTCAAGGTCACTCTGGATGGCAACCCTTCCCTCCAGTGTGCCAGCTGCACCACCCTTTATTGTTGACAAATGCATTAAACAGCATCACAATGAAATTTTGACATGGAAAGAAATACAAGGTCTAATAAATTATTTGCTAGGTAAATAAGTTCAGGCCATGTAGTTCTTCAAGGAAAACATTTGAGTCAGTCTTATATATGGTATACAGTGAGCAATAGGCATGGCATCAGTTCTGCAGAGAATACAGATAGTGAGTGTCCAATTTGAACAAGTTAATCCAACCTAAGTCTGTTTTTTTTTTTTTTTTTCCTTTTTTTCTTCCACCAAAGCTTCAATATGCATCCAATCTCAGGATATTGCATTTTTCTTTGAGGGAAGAAATAAATGACTTACCTGGGGAATAAACCCAGTCTTCTCTCACTGTATTGCTCACCATATATATTGTGCTAAAATAAGGTTCACTGATTCTAATGTAAATCTCTGAAGCTGAACCATGATAATATGAGTTTCTGCATTTTATGTGGTAGGTAAGTAGGTTGTATCTTTGAAAAAAAATAGTGAGAGAGATTAGTGATTGTACCTAAGGAGAAAGGGAACAGGCTCAAATACCTTCAGGGTCTGAAACTCCTTGGCAGACTAGGAAAAACTGTTTGAACACATTTTTTTTTGTTTAAAATTGAGATGCATCTTGCAATATGACTGCTTCCCCCCATCTCCCTCTTTACACACACATTTTGTGACATCAAGATTTTGTCTCTATGGGCAATTCATTCCAGTACAAACCAGCTTGCATTGCTATGGAAAGATCTGTATCTCTAAGATGCCATCCTTTATGAAGATGTTATTGTCAAAATTTCTGGGGGATTTTCATTCTTGCAGGAACAGGAATTAATTTTTCTTCTGAAGAAGTTATGCTGTAGCAAATTTCTGTCTGACATGATGTTTTCCCACATGGTTTTGCTGCTAACCCCAAATGTCCAATCTGTTTACTGGAACACCTTTTTGTAGCCTGAAGTCAAGGTAACTGGATGAGAGTTCCCTGTGCTAGCACAGCCAGCAGATGCAATTTCTTTGCATGTCCAGAGTGTCTATCAAAGACACATCACATGCTCCTCCACATGTAGCACACTTCTTCGGTGTCCTGAGTAGGCTGTGAATCATGTCTGTCCCTGCGATACTTTGTCTTGCCAACACCACCGGCTATAACAATGACCGGTAGAGTTACTGCACAGTGTCAAGGTACAGGGATGGCTTATGAGACCAAAAAGGAGACAGGTGTAGCTCTCATATTGGTGTGATTCTCTTGTCTTGTTACAGGAATTCTGACAGGATTTCAGGCTGGGATTAACATCACAGGCTTGATGCCAGTGAGATGCCAGTCATCAGGAATATTCCAGTAAATGGACAAAACATAACTTTTTTTTTTTTTTTTTTTTTTTGACAGACAAGAAGCTGTTTGATGTTTAACAGTCCAGTTGAGGCTCTGTAGATTCATTCAGTCACCCAGGCTGCCATTCTCACTGTCACCAAGCTTTTAGTTCCTGGAAATGCTCAGGATGCCAAGACCATGGTAGAAAAAACTGGTAAGCAACTCTTCACTTACAGTGGGAGTGTGCTCCGTGATACAGAATGAACATTTATTGCCAAAGATGGAAATTGACATATTGCATGGAAAAAAGATAGTGTCATTTCCAAATACCAGTATTTCTCTTTCCAAATTGTAGCTTCCCTGGGGATCCTCAGAACGAACAATTACAATGCGTGAGTGTGCCCACTGTAGAAGGGACTACCTGCATGATCTTTTTACTTCTCACTGATACCTTCCCCCATCTTTCCTACCAAGCCATGTCCCAGCTTCTGGATCAGAACATCTCTAGAAAACTGTATACTTCTTATCTGTTCTCTGCTGGCTTCATTTCCTTCTCTATGCCAGCTGGGCCAGATTTAAGAAAGCATACTACATCATGTGTCTGTTGAGAGTCATCATTCTGTAGCTGCATTATAAAGTACCTATCATGCTTTGATCACCCAGGAAATTAATCCAATTAATCAGTGAATAATTACTATAAGCATAAATCTTTAGAAGGGTGTTTTTTTTTTTTTTTTTAATCTTATCTGGGCACTTTTTCAATAAAAAAATTAGCAAGATTTTTTAATTGATAAAAATCTAAGAAAAGCACATAATAAGTAGAACTTCAACTTTTTTAAAGCTAGTAAAAAGGTACATGACAACAAATGCCAAGAAAGATAGTCAAGATATCATATGCTATCATATAGCACCAGTAAGTCAGAAGAGCCTCAATGCCACAAAATAATTTGAAAATATCTGTAGCTATATCAAGTGTCATCTAAAACACAGAAATAAGGTTTCAGTACTTGCATAATGAACCTACTTTCTCCTTTACTCTTTAACTAGTGAATAGTGCCTTCCTGCTGTGTAGAACCATAGGAAGCATAACTTCGTGGAATAACAAGAAGTTACCCAGAAGCTTGTAGGGAACAGGCTTTCCAAGGAGCAGGAGAAAGAAGGGTTACATTGGTGTAAGCCTGTCTGGACTACCAGAGAGACCACGGAAACAGGGAGACAAATAGGCACTTTTTGATGTTAATGGATGGAAGAAATTATTTTTGAAAAACATTCTCTGCCAGACTAAGTACCCCTCTTCTATCTCTTTTCCCTTAGGCACACTGTTGCACATCCTGATTTTAGGGAACTTGTCATGTTAAGAAGAACAATTTTTGGTTTGTTCTGCTATCACAATATCCTGGCCTGGCAGAGAAAGTAAGTTGTAGGTGGCAGCTCCATTTCTTTGATCTCTCTATCTCAGACAGTGGGATTGAGGCCAATCACATCAGTCCTTTCAATTCCTGACCAACTCCCATCAGCAAAGCCTAATATACTGTCTAGGAACCCTTTTTTACCTTTTGTGAAGACCAAACTTCCAAATTCTGTGAATTGATACAGCACTTGTTGTTTAATTTAAAATCTTGTAACTGGAATTACTTGCTCTGCTTGCATATTTAGTAATCTACAGATTTAAACCAAATTTTTGGAAGATTTTGATTTTTATTTTTGTTAGAATTGTTCCTGCATAGCTAACATCATGGTATAGAGAATGACTTAATTCATAATGAAATACTGATTCATAATGAAAATATTTTAAAGCAAAACCAACAACTTTGAAGAGACAAAGGCAGTGGCATAGTAAAACAGGAATTATGCCATTTTCAAAGTTTGTCGTACAGATACAGAATGATTGTACTTCTGTGTATGTCCCAGTGTGCATGAAGTGCAGAATCCTACAGTACATAAGGACTTTAAGTAATAGAAAGGAGTGCAGGATACCTACCCACAGTGCTGAATATACACACTGGATGACAAACCTTTTGCAATAGCAGGGGTTCATAAGGATGTTATCTTCATTCAAATGCAGACACCTGCTTATGGGAACTATTGAATGATTTTCTTTAAATACAGATTCTCTTGAGGAGATAAACCCCACATACAGGTAGTTCAAAAATGGTTCTACAGCCCAATATACTACTCACCAATGTGGTCAATCTATTTACAGACCAACTTTCATTAAGGTTGTCATGGTTTCTTCCAAAGGAACCCTGGTTACCAATTTCTATCTCACTCTGACTCACCTGAGCCTTTTGCAAAAACCAACAGACATTGGCTAGAGAGTTTACAATAAAAATGACAGGAGTTCTTATTGAACAAAAATATTGAGATCCTAGTTTGAGTCTGATTCAGCAATAGGGAGGATCCAAGCAGTCTATTTTGTGCTAGTAAAATCTGAGGGCAGATTGGATTTCTCTTCCAGGGAAGAAGAGGAGAAAAGGACAGACCACAATGTGCTGGAAGGTGAAAGCTGTGTGCACACAGGGTACTGCAGGTTAAAAATATTGTATGGAATACTGCCTAGAAGCTCCTAGGCAATTATCAGAAAATCTTTAGCCCTAGACGTTCTGATGAGCTTATTTGCCTAGTCTTCAAGTATTTCAGCAAAACTGAGGAATTTATAACATGAAACAGTGCTGTCTGAACACAGCTATCCCTTGCTTTGAATAATTGGCCAACTAAACAAATCCTGGTTTTATACAGGTCAGGTTTCAATCATACTACAGGTTCTCTCTGTTCTTTTCTTCTTCTCTCTCTTTTAGTCTTAACGTACTCATTCCTCTCTAGACCAATTCAGCACCATTTCAGTGACAGGCCCTTTAGTGACATTCAACTGGATGATGATGATGCCACTTCTGCACTGTACATCTCTTCTAATTTGCTCCTCAGTCTTTCCTCAAGTAAATCTCCACTGAGAGCTCAGAATTAGCAGAAACCAAGGAAAGAACCTCCCTGGAGAGCATTTTTTATGTGTAAAATATGATTATTTCATTTTTTTCTTAGCTTAAATCGTAATTCAGATGCTAGTACTTATGTTATTGGATTGATGAAGACTGCATTCAGTTGAAAAGCTTCAGAAATGTAATCATAGCAGTTATGGTAGCATAACAGGCGAAGTAAGTGGTGTTTAAAAGTACACTGTTTCCTTTACATTGAATTTTCTTAGTGTACCTTGGTAATGAAGGTCATCTTTCTCTGGCAGTTTTTGTTAATTGATTCACTAACTCAGGAATTGTCCAGTTTCTTTGATTCAAATGATCCCAGCCCCAAGCTGCACATATTGCATCCTATATCTTCACTTTCTTGTGAATGTATGGCAGAGGGAATAGCTTGGGATACTTTGTAACTGCAACCCATAGCAATTTAGTTCAGAAGGGTCCGTACCTCATTAACTCCTCACACCTTGGCAAATCAAATGCTTGTCAATACCCCATAACAAATCTAAAGTCCCTAATAAAGGTCAGCATTCACAACTGTAATTTGCTACAGCGATGGAGTTGGATAAATCTGGAGCGTTGCTAGAACTTGTTTGTCTGCAATGGTCTGGATTTTGTTACACAACCAGAATGTAATCTTAATAGTAGATCAACATTCATCATCCAGCAGACCCAAGGCAACCATCAGGAACACTGAACTTTGGGATTAATAGTATAGTGCGAGTGCAATGCAACTCCCCTTGATGTTCCACAACATCATCTAATCCAAGAATTCACATAGTGAGCTTTAATTTTTTATCCTTAGGTTTTCTCTCATCTAGTTACAAAATCCTGTCCATAAGTAAATCTATGTCAGTCTGAAACAATACAATTTTTTTCCTGGAAGACTGTTACAGAACTATATGAATTTGGAGACTCTTAAAGCTACCTGATTTTTGTCTAAATTTATTCATGAGTTATTCATAATTGATCTTGATCTTTTGATCTCATGTTGATATTTTGCCTTAAGTAATTCCCCACAACCAAATAGATTCACAGAAAGTCATGATTTCCTACCATGCTTACTGTTCCTATCCATCCAACTCCTTTAGTAATGACCTGCTACATTCGAAAGGCGAGTGCTTTATGAGTGTGACTGGTGAGTTTGCTGATAGACCCTGTGGTTTCACAAGGACGGTGGTTCCCTGGGAAAAGGTGCGTAAGTTTGCCTTGGGCTGGCTGGAGAGTCTTCTGACAGTTTCTTGGGGAACTGAGCTATGAGCACCAGCAAAGACAGAATGATTAAGGTAGTGGTAGGACACATTTATCCTGGTTGTCATTACACCTTCCTTCTCCTGTTGACATAGGTAAAGAGGAGATGGTGAAGGGAAGATTATGGCATGGACAGCTACTGCTACTGGGATGCATCAAGGCACCATAGCAGCCATGCAGCACTGTAGCTGCCATGGGATATTTAGTGAGGATTATCCAGCCAGTGTTTTGCACTGTACAAGAAATACAGTTTTCAGAATTTCTTTGTTTTGGAGTTAGATTTTCATGTGATTTGAGCTAAATGGATCTGTGGGGGTGGAGGGAAAATGTTTATTTGTGTTGTAGAAAAATTCAGGGCCTTTTTTATCTTTGCTATGAGATTAGATTTAATTCAGTAATAATTTAATTTGGTTCTGAGAAAAAGACACTAAGTGCCGTAACCTGTCCAAGGCTTGAAGCCACCTCTATATGGGTCACCCATTTCTTCTGAGTTCCTGTCCTGTGTGGACAAACAAAAAGTCTGAGAATCAGGTCTCCCACTTCTTGTATGTAGCCTTAATAATTTTTTAAATAGCACAAACACACCATGTGCCTTATTCGGAACAGTGGATTTTTCTTTTTTCAAAAACTGTGAAGGAAAAGGAACCATTCTGAATACATTTTTAGAAGAAAAATGTGCCCCTCTCGCAGCTACTGCATGCCCATCCCTTTTTGTTTGCAAAGCCATGCACCCAGAGCACAAATGCGAGTTTCACATGAGGTGAAGAAGTTATAGCATGGAGTTGTGAGAATATGGCCTTTATCTACATTCTGGGAATGGTTTTGTTCTGCACTCTCTGCTGCATGACAAGGAAGGACTAAAAAGCCTGGACACCCAGACAAAAAGAGGGCCATTTAGCCTTTTCACTGAAGTCTAGGATCCTTGCTGAGGGATTATTTTACGCAGGCCTGTGTTTTGGCTAAGGGGGTCTGGTTTTTACTCAAAGCCAGGCAGCAGATGTCAGGCCTCAGAATTGCTCACAAAATGATGACCTTGCTGGGTCAAGGCCTATACAACCTGCTTCGCTTCAAGCTGTGTCAAACACAAGCAGTAGAAAGACTTTCCCTGGGCAGGCCTGTCTGGGTGACCAGCTATCCCCAATTTTCCCTGTAGATTGAATTCCTTGTGAAATTCTACAGCTCTGAGAAAAAAAAAAAACTCCTGACAGTTAACTTGGCTTTTTCTTTTTATTTAAGTAATGAATAAGGCAGTGAAGGTTTTTTAGGGGGTAGAGGTCTAATACATTATTATGCTATTTTGTAGTAACAATTTATATTCTCAGGAAAGTTTGTTTGGGGTTTCCATGTGTGACTAAAATGTGTTAGTACAGATAGGGTCAAATATAGAGATGATACTCTTGAAGAAATAAATGTGAAAAAGAAGGCAGTGTATGAAATGCAATCTATGGCAAATTCACATTGTGTATTGGATGTAAATATCTTCTCTGTGATGATCTTTAGAGGCAAAAGAACATCTACTGTGATTAAGAACAGCAAATTATATTTGCTATAGTTATTGTCTTATTGGGAAATATTCACAGTCAAGGGTTTAAAAATGTAATAAAAAGCGGATCAATATATGTTTGAGGATTTCATCAATTGCATATTAACAGTACTAGTCCTTCTGACCTCTTTTCTTTGAGCTATTCTCTCAATCAGAGCAAAAGCAATCTAATAAATTATGAGTTTATTCACCCATGTGCTGAATTCTGCTTTATGTTTCTTTTTTCTTGCATAAAAAAAATGAAAAACAATGTGTTATTCCTGAATGTACTTCAGATGAGCATTGTATGTCTTATAAGCAGAGATTTCAACCAAATTTCTGCAGAATAAAAATCAGAGAATTTTGAGTTATACCATAGGGTATTTAACGCTCTAGTTTATAGCAGTACAGCTTGGCAAATCAATGGTAGTTAGCAGATTTCACATTGAATTTACCCTTTTGCAGAGGTTGAATTTCTGCAAGTGGATCACAAAGCTTTAGAAAAATTTTGTGTTTTATTTTTCCTTTCATGCATTTGTTGCACAAAGGTCACTGCAAGTGTTATTCACTGGACATTGTAAATCTTATCTACCTTCTGTATTTGTGGCAAACTGCATGTGTCCATTGCTCTTGGTTCTGTATCCCGGGTAGATCATCAGGATGATGCTCCTGAAAAGAAAAAGTTTTGCAGTATGGGAAAGCCTCAAACTGTATTTTTAGGACTCCATCAAACTGAGGAAGAGCAAATATGAAATATATTTCTGTTGTCTTTTTTCTTCCCTCCTGATAAAATCAGGCAAAACTTGCTTTACATGAATGAAATTGTACTTTCTAACAAGTCACCTACAGACATCTGAATTCGTTTGTAGACAGAAGCACAGAGGCAGATGGAGACCAACCACAGCATCTTTTCATTTGAAACAATTAATATTTTGTGAAGAGAACAATTAGCTTCATGTAAAACTATTCCATGTATAAGTATAATAGTAGTGACTCAGTGGTGAATTGGGTCTAATATTTATGTTTACATTTGGACAGGCGAGCAAAATATTGATGAACTCTTATTTAGAGCATTCTGAATTGCCTGTGTGGAAGAAATGCTGCCTGTAATAAAGCTGGTAAGAGTTTTTCCACTGACCATCATGGAGCCAAGACTTCATGTCATTTATGTTGTTACATCTTCTTTTTGGTGTGGAGTAAAACATTTCTGGATGGGCATAATGAATATTACATAACTCAGAATAACATACATATTTTTTCTTAATTTACTTGAGTGTGTATGTGAAAATGTGTATAAAACCATATTTATTTATAACTCCTAACTCCAGCGTTTTTGAAATGCATCATCTTTGCTGAGCCTCTGTGTTTTAAGATATAGTGTTTCTCAGGAAACACAATGCTGAATCCTCTGCAGTGTTTTCAAAATGTTTAGCTGTCCTAAACTACACTCACATGTTACTTCATTTAATTTAGAACACTATGTTATAAACCTGATGGGGCTTGATGTTTTCACCGAATATCAATTCTATTATAGAGCAAATAGAATTGAGAAGGGAAGTATTTTCTTAGCAAAATATTTTCTTCTTGAAAAAGATTCATGTACCGCATGAACTTTTGGTGTGCCTGCATGTCCTGTGTAATAACATTTTATGCTCTTGTGGGTAAACAGCAACTATCCCCAACCTCAAAGGGTACTGAGTCAGTTCCTGGATGGGACTATGGAGGTACTCCTCCCCTTACACCAATATGTTGTTCAGATCTATTAAAAAGGGAATAAAGGGCTTGCACAGATAATCAGGGAAAGCTAACACATCTGTCTATTTAAAATCACAAAAGTCACATGAAGATTAATGTAAAATTTGATTTTATTAGGAGTTGGAACTTGACTTGTACTGCTCTGTTCTTCTGGAGGACAACTAGAGTCTCTTTAAAACAATGTCCATTTTTATCCCTCTTTCTCTCTCTGAAGATGGTTATCATAAAAAGAAATTAAAATGAAGAAGAGAAAAAAGATCTGTAGTAAAGCAAAATGGTTATTCCTCTCAATATCATCCAGTCTGAAGCATGATGAGAGATATTCAGGAAGTCTAGAGCTGAATGATTTCCTAGATAAATGCTGGAAACTAGTCGTTTCTAGTATTAGACCTAGCTAGTTTTTGTCCATATTTCACTCTTGGGCTTACTTTCAGTACTACTGTCAAACGGTCCTGAGAAGGACCTATCAAGTTTCATTCCTTCCACATGTCCCTATATACCTTTTAAAGGTGTACTGTATGGAAATTGAGCAAATGTTCCCAGAATCTCTAGTCACATGTTTATTGACAGATCTATTCTGAAGCAGGTGTCAGTTAAATAAGAATGTTAAAGCAAATACAAAGCCATTTACTTCAGGATATAAAGGACACTTTTTTCCAGAGTTTATTGAATAGACAGGAAAATAATGCATACCGTTATTTATCCTGACATTTCTTGACAGTTTGCAGTACAAATCCTAATCTATATTAGAAATAATCACTTCTCTAACTATCATGAAAGTTTTTAGTTGAAGGTCAGATTCATATGTGTATACTCTGTTTTAATATCACCTGATTCAACAAACAACTGTATCGATTTCATGAGGATGGTTCCATTAGAGAAAGCAAAACTTCACCACAGTGAGCAGAGGAAAGGTAGAAAGATATTCTCTTTAAAATCACAACAGAGAAGCAAGATGAAAACCAGTATGGAGTCCTATAACTGAGAGGATATCATGACACTATTTGCCTTGAGTTAAATAAGTGCTAGACTTGTCTGTTCTTGGGGAATATTGCAAACACATTTTGGTGCTAAGGAAATATGAAATACTCAGCTTGAAAATAGATATTCTTCATGCACAGGAACTGAAGATCTAATCTTAGGATTTTGTCATGTGAGTAGGAGCATTGTCATTTGAAATTAAATGAGGCTTTTGAGCACTGGAGTTTTAATTCTTCTCTGATGCATAGATAAAAGCAAAACTGTCTTACACAAGTAAAAACTACCACTAAGTTACTTTAGTTGCATCTTCCTTGAGTCAGAATTCAGTGCCTCAGAGCAGATCCAACATTAAGTCTTCTACATAATATCTCAAAAGATTTATTAGAAGCAACCTGGCCTTTTTTGGTAGCAGTTGGGAGATCAGCATTGCATCAACCCAGAGTATATTTAGTTTTGTATGTCATATTTTAAAAAAACTTTGTAAATGGCAATTCCTAGATCTAAGCTGATTAGACATATTCTGGGTACTTAATGACATGCAATGCATAGAGAGACACAGAATACAATTATAAAGATGTCACTCATGTAGGCACATGCCTGATTATATAATAGAGGTTGTGGTTTTACATCTATTAACCTCAGAAACTGTGATATCCAACAGATTGATTTTGTGCAATTCCTGATCATCTTTTCTTTAAGTAAGGTTATCTTTGCCTAGCCAAATTTTCAGTTGATTGGCAGAGTCTTCCATACCTGAACTGTCTTTGAATCAAAGTCCCAGTCTTCTCCATATACATCTATATTTGTCTCTTAATTTTCCATTGCACAGCAGATGTTCACAGGGAGGCTAATGTCTACTTCAAGGAAAGCATTAACAATTTGCCAACTTTCCTTCCTACTTGGTTTCTGGTCATATAGAATATATCATGCATGAGCAGTACTCCCTGTCAGCTGGCACCTTATGGGGAAACAGGGACCTGAATATAGATGTCCTAAGTTCCAGTCCTATTAAAAAAGGCAGTTTTCGCTTATGGTAGGTCAAATTGTGCATTAGTTACATCCATTCAAGCCTTGGGAGCTGAGAAATGATTTTGGCCCTGTGTCTGTATCTGTGCCTTCCTTCAAAAGACAGCAGCACTGTGAGGAAGTTTTGTCGTCTGAGGGAGCCAAAATTTGCTGCTCTAGGAATGAACATTTCCACACAGAAGCAGATAAAAATGAAAACAACTTAAAAAAAATTCAATTAGATTAAGAGAGACAAGTGAGTGCTTGCCCAACCATTCCCGAGCAACAATTTATTCCTACGGTGGTGCGAGAGACTCAAGCCAGCGGTCAGCAAGCTGACAAATCTGTCAGCTTTGCTGGGTGGCTGTCAGTCAAACCAGGTGCCCGCTGTGTGTTGTGGTGCTCCTTGTATTAACACCCTGCTGAGATAATTCTTTTCTATCCTTTTTTTTTTTTGCCACCAAGAGGGCCTGCCACCACACTGCTGTTTTTCATCTTGTTAATTGAGTCATTTATTTCGTTAAAAGGTGAAACTTTATCAGGGTTTAAGTGCCAAATGCGAGAAGGCATATTTAATGATATATCAAATGTTAGAAGCATGCATGCGCCTCTGTGTATGCTCTTTAAAATGCTGA
This sequence comes from Patagioenas fasciata, assembly GCF_037038585.1. NCBI lineage: Eukaryota > Metazoa > Chordata > Aves > Columbiformes > Columbidae > Patagioenas > Patagioenas fasciata. The sequence continues at coordinate 57,489,834 of NC_092524.1, read as the reverse complement.
GAGGCAAGGTAGTTCTTGTAAATTAAAATCACCTGATATTAACTAAAAATAGGCATTTGTTCCCAGGCAACAATGCAAATACACAGTACATATGTGTGTATATGTTTGTTACTAAACATATAAAGCACATAGATATTTATATTTAATTTTCAGTCAGTAGATTCATCCATATTCCAAAGCAGATAACCAGAGCGATAAACAATACAAGAGCAGAATACAAAAATATGTTTAAAAAGTCAATAATTTCTAGGATGTCAGCTAAAAATAATGTTTGAAAAAAACCTGCTGGCTTCTCCAAAGAAGATTTCCCTATCACTGATTGCCGCCTTTCTTCCTGGGATTATTTGTTTATTTTTTGGTTAGTTGATTGGTTTTTGGTTGGTTGATTTTTCTTTTTGTTTGGTTATGCTTTTGTTTGTTTGGTTGGTTGGTTTTGTCTTTTTTTTTTTTTTTTCAAATCTGTATTAGGAAGGCCATTTACTTGGTTAATTTAAGTGTGGGTGAGCCTCCAATGACATTAATGAGAATCATTCCACTGTTGTCAATGGTTGTTGACTCATAACTGTAGATCTGCTTTTAGGAGGAAATGAGTCTGAGGTCTTCAAAGAAACCTAAACTCTACTGAGAACAAAGAGGATTTGAGCCCCCGTTCTCCTCAAACATCCAAGAAATCAGTGCGGGTTCATCACCAGGTAGGTTCATTTTGCAATATCAAACCCATCCTCCCAGACAGAAAATGACAGAAAGTGTCTAGGAGTGGGAACTATTGAGATGCCAGGAAGGCTGGTGCAACTACCAGTTTCTACATAGCAGTCAGATTGGTAGTTGATACTAGTGAAAACTATGTTCTGTCTTCTTCTTGACTCTTACCTTTTAGCGAAAGTAGAAGAGATTGACAACATCAGCAGACTGTGACTTTCGCTTTAAAAGAGCTGTGTCATTTGCAAAAAGAAGTGTTGATTCAGTAATTCTTTTTTAGCAACCCAAATTACTTAATCCAATTAACAAGCAAAAATTGAAGAAATTCCATCTTTGGTAACTGAGTTTCTTTCCCCTGGAATTCACTGCTGAGTGTTGCCTTCCCATTGAGGGTTAGACACCCCTCCCCCAGTGGTTGCCAAGCTCTCATTAGTTTAGGAGGACTAATACCATCTGTGTCTGAAAGGCATACTCCTACATGGTTTATTTAGTCAGCAGCTACCAAATTTGTCATGCCTTCCAAGGCTAGGAGTATGTGAGTGGATCTGAGATCAGGCCACTAAGACCAGGCTGGTGTTTCTGCAACCAACTAAATATAGTGGGTACATTGTGTAAGGGGTGCCTCACTTTGATTTCAGCATTAATCCCTGTGCTCATTTATTGCTTGGAAGTGTTCTAGTCCAGGTGAGTAGTTTTCATTCATGCCACAGAATTAGTTTGAAAAACTGTACCAGAAGACTTTCCAGCTAACATCCTTGTTCTTTCCTCACTTCATCCCACAGATACCAGAAAGTGTACGATCACTTAGATAAATCTTCAGTTTCCTTGCAATAGCCATCAAGCACTTTCACTATGGAGAAAAGTGCGGTGTGATCTTCTCATATTTCTCCAAAATAGTTGAACCACAGTTCAACTTTTGAATGGCAACTTCTTTCTCAATAAACCCACTCCTGTGTGGGTTCACAGTCCTAGTTCCCCTGTGAGTGACAAAAATAAGTGTTCACTGATTTTTAGACCCAAACAAGCTCTGCGAGAATAAAATAAAGTCTAGGAATGGATGTTACAGCATTGATAATTTTAAGGACAGCCAGTCAAGCAGTGGCTTTGTTGACCCATTTCCTACTTCTAGTGGAAAAGTTTCAAATATTGGGCCAGAGTTGTCTTAACGTAAGCAGCCCACTGTTGTTTCCCTGTGGCTTATGCGGTAACAGCTCTCTGGTGCCCTGTGATCACCAGCCCAACTCCTGGACATGGCACATCTCCAGCCCTGCTCATTTTCCTTTGCATGAATGTGCTGCCATCAGGTGTCATTGTGGCAAGAAAAGTACTTTGGGTTACACTTACTACCCCAGTGTCCATTGCCTGTTTCTTCCTGACTGTTGGCATGGTGGAGGCATTTATGGTGGGGCCATGCTGTTGGAGATGACTCTTGTTTCACGTTTTTGAACAATATGTAACACCCAAATGTGGACAAAGTTCAGATGAACAATACTGTTGGGGTTTGCCAAGTCAGAAATCTTTTTAGCTGTCTGTCATTACAAACATATTCAAATAAAAATAGTACAATCTCACACAAAGAGGACACAATAACATTTCTATTGTCTCATGATGATCAGAATCATTTTTCTATTTGTCTGGATATACTAATGAAACAATTTTGTCTTCTCCTTACTGCGGCTGTTTTTCCTGTTGCATCTAGAAGACAAGTATAGATCAGAGTATTATTTTGTTGAAGGAATAAAGAACAAAAGTGTTCATCCTGGCCTCCAAAAATTTTCAATCTATAAATGTGACAGAAGTCATAGGAACAGTAGGAATGACCATGCTAGTTGCTTAGACTAAGTTAATCTACCTCCATGTGGTACGTTAAAGTGTTTGTGGATGATGTTTAAGGGAAATATAGAGGAAACAAGACAAGCACAAAGCAATATGTAAAGAAAAAAGCCTGATGAGATTAGGAAATACAATGAGCCAATCTATTTTTTCTTCGGTTTGATAAGCCCTGTGTTGTTCATCCTGGGTATGTAAGGAGAAAATCTCTGCTGAATCTCTGCCTTTTGGTATCAGTCGTAATTCGTATTTTTATTGTCTTACGGCCCTGGGTGACAAAAAACTGTATAAATATTAATTATTACAGTACTGAGATATTAAGTAGGTAGAGTTAAATTTTATTTACAGCTGCAGAAACTAAATAACAGAAAAAGTGTGCATGAGGTCAGTGACAAGGGCTGGGTCTCATTCCCACAAGCCCAGACTTTCCATCATTTGTCTCTGCTTACCAGTAACCTGTACCTGTATTTTTCTACTAGACAAATATACAACAGAACCACCTCTCTTCCTTGTACTAGCAAGAGGTGATTGTCCCTCTCTATTCTGTGCTGGTGCAGCCTCACCTGGAGCACTGTGTGCAGTTCTAGGTACCACAGGATAAAAAAGATATAAAGCTACTGGATAGTGTCCAGAAGAGGGCTATGAAGTTGGTTAAGGGTTTGGAGGGGAAGCCGTATGAGTAGCAGCTAAAGTCACTTGATTTGTTCAGCATGGAGAAGGCTGAGGGGAGAACTCATGGTGGTCTATGGTTTTCTCTCCAGGGGAGGAGGAAGGACTGGCACTGATCTCTGTTCTCTGGTGACCAATGACAGAACCTGAGGGAATGGCAGGAAGATGTGCCAGAGGAGGTTCAGGTTGGACATTAGGAAAAGCTTCTGCACCCAGAGGGTGTTGGAGCACTGGAACAGGCTCCCTAGGGAGCTGTCACGGTCCCAAGCCTGACAGTGTTCAAGAAGAGACTGGACAATGCCCTCAGACACATGGTGTGAACTGTGGGATGGTCATATGCAGGGGGAGGAGTTGGACTTGATTATTCTTGTGAGTCCGTTTCAACTCAGGACATTCTATGATTCTAGCACCGCTTATGCAGTCCTACAGATCTTTTCTATGTCTATTATCCTCTTCCTTTACATGGATCATCTGAGAGTCAGTTTGTCTCCCATCATCACTCTTTCAGTAGCCAGTCTGTCCTTTCCCCCACATCCTGGGACATGCAGAGAGATGTGGTAGTGAAACAGAGATTATTTGGCTCAGCAGACGCATGAATACCTATAAGGGAGATTGCAATATGTAAGCTAATGCTCTTTGAAAATGAACTCTGAACATCTCTAAAACCTGATGCTTTTTCTTTCTATGAAGAGCATAAACTGTTATCCAAGGGCTTATGCTCTGTCATGTTAATTTCTGAAAATTAGATGTGGTTGGAAAACTTGTTTTTATCTTGTAACACCTTATAACTTACAAAAAAACCACCAGTTTTGCTTTCAATGAAATTATTCAACATTGGCATTTTCCCGCTGCCACAACTCAGAAATTCTACCTTAGTTTCTTGTAATTGAAAAGTAGTTGGCAAATGAAAGCAAAGTGGCATTTTTTCACCCTAGAAGTTTGCAGATTATGTAGTCTTTAGTTGAAAAATTAAAAATGATCCCAGAGGTAAGGACTGGAATTCTTTTTTTATTTAGAGGAGTTTGTCTTCTTTGTGAACATCTTAAAACATCTTAATGAAAGTGTACAAACCAGTGTTCAGTTGGGAAACTTATTTTCAACGTAGAAATCTTTTGTCTTACTTACTGTGTTTGCCAGTTTACAAAGAAATATGATAAGGCAAAATTGGATTCAAATCTGTAGCTCATCAAGCAGTGACCAGCAGGGATGGTGCTGATTTATACCCCAGATCCTTTCTCCCAAGCTTTTGCCTGTGATTAATACACTGCTAAGGTTAGGTCGTTTTCTTTTCTTCCACCCTGTCTGTATCAAGCTTACCACAGCTTACACACTGTAATAGGATAAAACCAGCTTAGGTAAGTAAAGCCATAATCTGACAAAAAGCTGGGCCTGGAGGCCTTTTTCTTAGATTTGGGTCATGATCATGGTCCCACTTACTACTGGCCCATCAGGCAAAAACTAATGATTGTAAAATTGCCATTAGTTACCAGGGTGGCCTCAGGACATAAGATCTCAGCTAATTTTGAACTCTGCTGATAGATTCCTGGGCTTTGTGTCTGAAGATCAGTAGTTAGCTTTCTGTTAAAGGCAAACTTCACACTAAAGCCACTGATGGAGTAGTATTAAATTATCTTTGTCATCCAGTATGTAAAGCTTGAGTGATAATGAAGCATGGAGTTCAAAGGGAAACACTTGCACTAAGAAAATGAAAAAGATCTTGTCTGTTGTACCTGCACCAATTGCTACGCTGACTAGTTATGAAGAAATTAACTTAATTTCCACCGTGGAGTCTTTTAAACATACTCCTTATTTTAGCTCTGGAGATGAAGGGACATACAGCAGAACAAAGTGTTATCCAGGATCTAGTTGCTCTACTCTGTGAGCAGAAAAAAAAGTGAGGTCAATGCCAGTATCTTCACACAGTCAGAAAACAAATCTTGCTACTGTTTGAAAATTGCAGTCAATTCACAGAACACTGCAGTCAACATATATGCATTTGTGTCATAGGGCTTGGGATCGTATGGTGACATAACAAATCCTGTTTTCTGGAAGTTAGTTATTATAAAGAATTAAGGGTGTTATAATTCCAAATTTTACTTTTACCTCAGCTAGGTGTCTGATCTCCTTATCTTGCATTTCCCTCATCATTATAAAATTCAGTGGCCTCCTTCAAAAGGCCCACATTTGTACATGTTTTCACATGCAGAAATGCTCTTCCAGGCTAGTCTTCATTGCTCAGTGCCATGCTGTGCAGAAAGACTCAGCTAATTTGAAATGAGTTAACTGGGTTAACCTCTGTGACCACAACTCCACTATGGCTAAATTACAACCAGTAGCATAGACTTGCTGCAAGAGCATCACACATCTGTAATAGCTGTCATCTCCTTCTGTAGGTCTTGGAAGAAAATTTGGTGTCTCAGACACCACATTAATATAACTGTGGGTAAATTGATGATCTCTTTTCTTAAGTAACATGTTTCATTGTCTTTCCTCCTCTAATTACTCCTTCTCATCTTTGTTCTTTTTCCCTTTCTTTCTATTGCAGTAATTTGTTGACATCACAGTGAGGATCCAAGGACCCAAAAATCTGTATAAACAGACAATAAATAATTAAACAGGTCTTCCCCCAACAGACAGAATAGAGGAAAAGTGCCCTCAGACAAAACTCTTTTTTTCTTTGCATCATGCCATATTTCTTAACCTACAAAGAGGAAGCACATAATGTGTTCTGGTTCAGGACCTGAGCTCATCTCTCTTGATGATTATTTGTAAAATCTATTGATCAGTAAAGTTGTCCTACTGAATTTAGGCATTTGGCAAGGAATGAGTTATGGATCCTCTAGCAAGATTGATTAATATCTTAACCAAAATATGCTGTCAGGCAAGGAAATGGTACAGAAATATTTTTCAATGATATGTCAAGATGGTTTCTACTGGAGCTTTCTGAAAAGATAAATCAGAAATACAAAGTTGTTAAGTATGCATCATAAGGGTTTTCTTATTTATTTGCCCCTTTAGTAATTTTTGGTGCAATGTTCCCAGGTATTGTATTTTTGTTGGAAAAACATGACTGATATTACCTGAAGGAAGACAGAAAAAAGTGTTGAAGTAGGAAGGGAAGGATGAAGAGAAATTCCCAATATATATTTTTGTATGAATTCATATTTCTTTAATTTCTTAAAAAAAAAAAATACAAAAAAACCCAACAACAACAAAACCCACCAAACCTCAGAAAAAAAAGTTAAAACCTTCCCTCATTTTTAAAGGTCATTTTACTTTTTAAAAGCTTCTAACAAAACATTTATCACACCTGTATTTGGATGCAGAATTTTAACCACATGTATTTTATTCTGATCATCATTTCAGTTTTTGATGTAAAAGCACTTTTTTTGCTTTGGAATAAGTAGTAAACTATATAACTTCCCTGTTTCCATAAAGCTACTTTTTAAAAAGTTTGGGCAGAACACCAAACATTCCTGAAGTTCCTAGTACTTTTTCATGTTCCACTAGTGCTAGGGTAGCACCAGGTTCTTCAAAATTATTTTTGAGCTGCATTCAACATATCACAACTCCCTTCTTTTGCTTACACCATAAAAGAGTTTCCAATGTTTTATATTAATTTTGCAAAGGATTTTTGTCAACTTATAAGATAGAGATGCTACACAAATTCCTACCGCTGCTCCTCTCTGCTTTCTGTGGACAGGGGGTACATTGTGATGAATTGAAAGTGGTATGGGACCCACTGTGATGAGATTGTATTGACACCTTAATGTCTCATGGTGTTTATCTAAAATGGAATGTAGGGGCGAAATCCTGAACCCTTTGGTGCTGCCCACCCTTCCCTCTACCTATAGCCATAATGTTTGCATTGTACTCCCTGTACTGATGAGCACAGGTGAGGCAAACACAACTCCATATCTCTCTGAAAGCACAAATGCAAAAGCAGTTCTGTTGATCTACTCACATGTACAACTAATATTATTTGATTAAATGTGTTCTCCTTTTAAGAGAATTTAAACAATTTCTGAAAGCTCCACAAGTATCTCATGAACCCCATGTCAGATATTGCCTTGATCTCATTTTTAAAACCAGCTTTTGCATCAATGCATCTTCACACTTAGAAATGATAGATTAGATAAAACACAATGATACCAAGGATGACAGTTACTGCTTATCTGTGGGCCTACAGTTATTCGTTATGGTAGGTTCTACGCAAAAATTCATATTTTCCAAAAGACTTCAGAACTTCTGCAATATTTTAATTAATTTTACATCCTGGAATATTGTTCTATATTAAGGTTAGTAACATTGAACTCTGTGTGAATTGTGAGTGGAATCTTGTGAGCCACCCAAAGAGAGAAAGAAGCAGAGATGCAGTTTAAATATCATAAATTTTAGCTTAAAAGTTAGCATTTTGCATTTAATAATTGCACTTAGCTATTTACCTGCATTATGTGGACACACACACAGAGTGCATGTATTCAAGGCAGATACAGAAGGAGAAAAATATATGGTATAAATATTGTATATCTTTGTTTAGAAGCTACCCTCATTTAGTAGCTGCACCTTAACCATGCACCTTTACTATGCAAGCTGCAGGGGAAAGTAATTAAATTTAATAGCTGCTGCCCTCGTTTTGAAGTCGCCCTCAATATAAAGCTGCACAGGAAAGTAATTAAATTTAATAGAAGTTGCGGATTCTAAACAAAGATATATGGTATAAAGTCCGTATAGTTCTTGGAAAAAGTTAATTTCCAGCAGTAGCAGGCCTGTCACTTGAAATATTCATGGTTTTGTAATTGTTTGAATGAAATATCTAACTACAAAGGAACTTTCTTTGTATTTGAAATGATGGAATGATGGAACGATGAAGTATCTGTACATGTACTTGGATACCATCATAACAAGAATAACAACAACAACAATAATAAGAGAATGAAGAACAAAATAAGATTATAAAAGAAGCCCCCCAAAAGTCACACGTTAATATTCTACTCTCATTTTCATCAATCACTGAAGCAATACCCCCTAGATCAGTGCATTAACTTGTTTATCTTTTACAACGAGGAAAAACTTCATAGCTTCATCATTCATTCCAGAGTGAGGGGAGAAAAAACAAAAGGCAGCCACCGAAATTTGCATGGTGCTCAATTATACATTAGTGAACATCACTTGGCAATCTGTTCATATCAATTTAATTGGATTTTAATACTGCCTCTGATCTTGTTTTCTAATTAACAGCAGTGCCTGGCAATAAAGCAGAACCATGCACCCAGCAACACCTTTGATCTCAACCATATGGAGCTCCTCTGTGCTCTTGAAAAAAATTTTTTCCCTTGCCTCCAATGCAGGCCGAGAGATACTGGGGCCCCCAGATGGCCAAATACCACTCATGACCGTGACTTCATTGATTATTTTCTTTCCTGATTGATCCTGATTGAAAATAAATTAAACATGCACTCGGAACTGGATGCAAATCAGTGTCACAAGCTTTTGGTTATGTTGATGGTTTTCTCTGTTCCTTCTTTAGATGACAAGTACTTAAGTAAACATTAATTGACTCAATGGTCTGTGTTTAGGAGTGTAACTTTATCACAAGGATCTTTTGTTTCATGTATAGTTACTGTACTACCGCAGCCACATTTTTATCTGGGATTGAATGAAGTTAACTGTTCATTCTGTATCTTTCTCATGTTATCATCATAGGAAAACTATTTAAGCATGATTTGAACTCAGCAGTTTGATTTAGATATTTAGATCTGCTTTTTGATGATTTGCTTTTGACAATAGCTTTTTTTTTTAATTTCAGGACCCCTAGGTAAGAAGTATTCAGAACAGAGCTCTGATCTTTGTTTCCTGCACAAGTCTGCCTTCAAGTACAGTATGTTCAAACAGAGCAAATGTTGGAGTGGTACATTTCATATGTTCTCAAGCCAGAGCTTGCAATAGTTCTCTGAGATGCAAGAAACTGACTTGGTACATTTCTTCCTCAGGTCCATAAAAGAGGTATAAAAAATGTTCCAGAATATTAGTCTATGAAGTGGACTTTTATACAAACATTTTAAAATGTTATAAAGTATATATAGATATATGTTATTTGGCTTTGCAAGGGGGTGAGTGACTAGAGGGAAAAACATTGCTGTCTTTTTGTATCTTAAGTATTGCACAAACAGAGCACAAAGAACAATTTTGATTTCTGGCTCTTGGATAAATAAAGAGAAATCATGCTTCTCTTCCTTCTCCTTTCACTTTTTATTCTGAACTTGCCATCTTAGCCTGTGTTTTGATCTCGATATGACCATAAGCAAGGTCAGGTCACTGTTGAAGAGCAGAGTTACAGCAAACACCCCCACATGCTGCTGCAGAAGTAGGTGCTGCTGACTTTGCAGGTGACACCTTTCCCTTTGTGTTAACACTAACCCAGCACAGTGTTACGGACGTTGGCTCCAGGGCAGCTGTTCATCCGAGATGCAAACTAACACCCTGACCAGTTGTGTTCATTACAGAACTAGCAGACCTGTTCAGCTCTGCTTGTAAACCGTGTGCTGCTTATGCAGTGTGTGCACACTACATGCTGTCATCTCCTTTGGTTTCAGATAGATACTTTTCTTGCACGGCTCTGAGCTCTCATGCAATATACTTTGCATTTAGTAATAAACCTCTGCAATACACTGTCAGATGATACCGGTGAAACTGTACTGAGACTGTCCCTTCCGTGCTTTGAGAACCTAAACTGAAAGTCTTCAGATGCACAAAAGCATATTAATACTCTTGTTTTTGTTGAAGTAGTTTATCTTTTGTGTCTCAGTTTTGAACCCTAGATGATTAAATATCTTTACTTTTGAACTTTAACAATTTTATTAAACAAACTTGATCAGAAGCTGTATGGCTTCCACTTTTGTGGAGATATGCTGATAGCTACCCACCCAAAGTCAGAGTCAATGAACCAGTAAATAAAATAGTGACAGCTGGGATACAGGCAATGAATCCATGAAGACACCAGGTTCCCTTTCCTCTGCAAAACCGGAACCTAAATCTTGCTGGTTTTGGATTACATTTCATATGTGCTATTTCACACATTTACTGCATTTCAAACAGCTTCTAGAACTGAGAACCTCAGAAGGGAGGAACAAGCCTGCCTGCTCTGGACATAACTTTCCTTTCTCATAAGAATGAAAAGTAATTTGGAGTCCATGTTCCAGGGAGCTGCTGGGAAGCTCCTCCAGTCTGATTGTGGTGAGCAGATCTTCAGGCTGTTAACAGGACTCTGCAGGTCCAAGTGTATACTCTAATAGATTGGTTGTAGAAACAGAGCTTATACACTTGTACCAAATACAAGTTTAATCTGGATTTAAGTTTTTCTTCATTTGCTTTCCAGAATTTCAAGCTACAAACTCCTGAATTTTATCATGTAGCGTGAAAAATAAAACACTGAAGGAAATAAATGACTCAAAAGAAGACAGAAATTGCATTTTTATTCTGCTTTCGATTTGCTGATAAATTAACACAGTACTAGGTTCTCTGGAGTGCAGTGACATATACTGATGAGGGAGCAGAGCTGATAAATGTGAGGGTTTCCTGTTGCACTCTGCAAGTAAACTGCTGCTGATTGGATGTGTTGCACCAAGATTACTGCTGTGGTCTTTTTGAGCACTGGGACTCGCAGACATTGTCAACATTAGTATGCTGAGACACCATTTTGATCTTTGTTGCTGATTTCCTTGCTCTGATAACATGCTAGCTGATGTCTTGTTTGCTTCCTGAACTGCTTGCTCCCCGTTTGGATGAAAGGTGGTTTTTTGTTTGTTTTTGTTTTGTTTTGTTTTGTTTTGGTGGTGTTGATGTTTGTTTGTTTGTTTTTAGTATTTTAGTTGTATATTTGACTCTTGTTTTTTGGATTAACCACTCTACTGCTCTCACTTTCCTTCTAGAAATGGGTGAGGGTGTGTCACATCACATACTTTATTTAAAATAAAAGCTGTTTTACTGGGCCTTTAAATTGTTGAGGGACCAGGCCCTGTTTACCAAAAACAATTCAAGGTGTTGATGTTCAACACCCACCCCTGCTATGAAAGTCTTTAAAAATGAGATGGGTAAAAATTTATGTTTATGCTTGAAAATGTGTGAATAAGGGTATAATAGCTCATATCTCCATCAGGAATAGTTGCTCTAGCCACGTTCTCAGATCCTGCAGTACAAAAGAGGCTGCTCAGTGACAACAGATTAACAGAAATGTCATGCAGAAACCTCTTCTCCCCTCTTTTTATTTTCTTTCCTAAAGAAAAATAGAAGCAGGCATGTGGATGCAAATGATTCCTATTAAAGCTGAGCTGTGGGAAATGTGAATTCTTAGACATAGAGGAGTAGGGCTAGAGGTGTGTGGGGGCTGCAGCTGCCCAGCACTGCACTCTGATGCTGGGTTTGTGGACAGACTGTTCCCACCAGGAGGACTCTAGCTATGCAGAAATCAAACGTTTTATTTGGGCAAGAGAGCATCCAGACCAGCAACGAGGTTCCTCCATGTGTGTGGGATATAATCAGGAGGTAAGCGCGAGTAGGATACTGGTTACTTACATGCTCATGGATTTAGGAGGATACCATCTCCAGATTGTTGGTGTGACTGTTTCGCTGCAGCTCCTTATTCAGGTTTCCCATGCTGACTCCTCTCCAGGTAAATGTGCATGTGCTTTCCAAACTACACTTCTTTGGAAATGCTGCTTATTTCTAAGTGCACAGAATAAGTAATTTAGTTTCTCCATGTCTCTGAGTCTGTGTTCTTGTGACCATCAGATACATTTTTAATAGGATTGCTAGAAAATGAACATATGCTTTTTTATTATAAGACAATACTTGATAGGATTATTATGGTTGCATTGGATAACAGGAGGTTAGTCAGCGACCTTATTGACTTAAAACTTTTAGTGATGTTACTGCTTGTTCTATTTGATATTAGACACACCTGAGAGATGTCTCCATTTACACGTTTTGTGACATAGAATGGCAAGGGTGAACGGCATATCTGAGTCTCCCAGCATTAGAAACATTCTAATTTCAGTCTTTTCCTATTCTTAAAATGTACATATACTGGTTATTTGTATTCAGGCCAAAGTGATGAGTTTGCACAGCAAACGCTGTTGACCGCTAATATTTCATATGTTTCTTCTTGGTTATTTTAATTTTTAAATACTGTTTCCTGCATTTACTCTGAACAACTAATTCTTAAACATAAAGTGTTCTGTGATGCTTCATTATACTATGTGCATTTTATTTTCCCTTTTCATTTTGTGTGGGTCAAATGTAATTATTTGAATATTATTATTTCACACATTCATTTGATTTAGACTATTGTTCAGGGAAAAAATACTGAATGATGGGTGGTTTCTTCCCTGAAGTCTTTTTGCCCTCTTGAATTTAAGCATCTAAAGGCTTCCCCAGCAGTGAAACTTAAACATACATACAGACGATGACATGATATCCTGTGAATGTATCATTGTGAAATAGGCTATATTCTCCTTCAAAGACTTGTCATCACACTCCTGCCAGTCGTAAAGCACAACAGCTCTGGCAGCTGGCATTGAGCATATGGGTTACTCTCTCTGTTGGCGCCTCCTTTGCTGATCTAGGCTATGGCTCTTGGGTAACACTGAGTTTTCAAAGTCCTCTTCTTGCTATTGGTAATTATGGAACACTCTTGATATATTTACGAAGTTAAATGAGAACCAGCATCTTCAGAAATGTACTGCCCTATTTCCTCCCCTTTAAACTGACTAAACAAGGTGACCCTGGAGGCTATGTAAAACAATAAATCGTTAAATGTTGTTGATTCTTTTACCTTATGAAGGTTATCTACATGGTGAGTTACAGTCTTATCTGATAAAAAGGCATAGTTAAGCTACCTCTATTAAGGACAGACAGACAGACAGACATAACAAATTAGTGAAATGGCTTTGAGACTCTATCCTCAGCTTCTTACAGCCCTGAAATAAAATTACCTTCAATCTGTTTTCCTTGTCTTGGACTTTCAGTTTAGTACTTTAGATCTACCATCCGTGATGGAGAACTGCTCCCCCACCTTCCTGCTGTTGTCCTCAGTTTGTGACCAGTAGGTTTTCTAAGCCCCCATGTACCTTTGCAATTCTCCCTCCTCCTCTCTTTGTTTATTTAAATTTACTTGACTTTATCAGAATAATATCTTCACAAACCAGCAAACATATCTTTGGTGAAGCTGTCTTGAGCTTTCTCTCTTGCAACCACTGTATGCTTCTTTGATATTTCAGAGGCGTTTTTGTTCTCACTTCTCTGTGAAGGAAACTACAATGTGAGTAAGACTCCAAGTCTCAGAGAAACTTTCACTCCAAGATTTGAACTGGGCTTGTTTAGCTAGTATTTTGTGCCCAGGTGAAAATAACACTGAGCTCCAAGTAGGTCTGGAATGCCGTGGGCAGTTACTGCAGAGATGGCTAAGAAGTATCCTTGTATGGCAAATAGCGAATGAACCACTTCCACCTGGCAGCATCTTCTTCTTTCCCGGGCATGATGCTACTAGCCAGGCTTTGTAATACAGGTGTGTAGGATGACACACATACCCTGGAGACAGGATTCATGTTCTTCTAAGACTAGAAGTATGTCTTTTTGGTTTGTTTGGCTTTATCTTATGATTTATTTCACTTCTTCTGTTTAGCAATGATGCCCTTTGCCAATGCGGAAGAATCATCGCTCTGCAACACTTCCTCCTTCCAGCCAGGAAACACACAGCTGAGTACACAGAGCTTCTCCTAACTGGAGTGCTTTGTCATCTTGCTCTGCTTCTTTTACTCCCAAGGGAAACAAGGGACTCCATCTGTGTCAACAAACCCCTCAGACTTTCAGGTGTTCCCTGGGGGGAATTATTTTCCACCTTAATGCAGTGAAACAGTGGACACTCTCTTGGCCTTCCCTCATGCTCTTTTCCCCACAACTAGACATGTTCTTCTGCAGGTGGAAGTGGTTGTCTTACTATCTTGGGTTGCCTTTCCTGAAAGGATAACCAGTTCCCTTGCTATCAGCTGTTAGGTGTGAGAAAATACTCAGATGGAAGATTGGTGATTTTTCTATTTCCCCTTCTGCTTGTCCTATTACTTCCTTGATGATACCCTTTTTCTTACTGACAGAGCAAGCCAACCATGATCCACCAGGCTTACCAGGACAAAACAGCTTTTGTGGCTGTCATACCAATATAAGTCCAGAAAGGAAGTATATAGAATGTACCTGTTACACATCTATTAGATGTTCCATGTGTCTAGCACCTATTATCGTCTTTCCTTATTTAACTGTCAAGACTTCCAGTGGTTCTTCCTGTTCTCAGCATACACAGCTACTGGACTAACACTGTGTTGCTGAGTCAAGATTTGAGTGTTGTGTATAAATGAAATATAAGCTATTCTGCCTTTATAATTCCTTTATGTTTCCTCTGGTTTATAAAGAATAAAAGTAATGTGAGTAACTCTTAATTGAAAATATGGTTAGATAATGTTTCTCTTGCTCTGCTGTGCAATGGAAGCTGGGTGAAAAGCTTGTTTGAGTGTTCAGATGTGCGCTGTTGAAAGCTAGGATACAAAAAATAAGAATAAAAGCATGTGCTAAAAATAATATGTCTCTAGGGATTGAAAAAAAATTAAAAATTGGGTTGAACTTATAACAGTGGCTGTGGTTATGCTATAATTAGAATGTAATTACATTGTCTTTATAATTCTGGTTACTTGTAATTAACATTAATGCATATGAGGAAGTAAACTACATATCTGAATTGCTTATTAGCACCCTGTTAGAACTGAAGCCTATAAACATATACGGAATTTTACTCACCAAATATTTTCATTGGCTGTCATTGAATGACTCATGTAACTAAAGCTATGAATGTGTGTAGGCAACAACCCTTAAATTCTAACTAAAATTAACATAAAGTTACCTGCACTAACCACTTTGGATTTACCTACTGCAATTACCCTGAAGTTAGACTTTGATATTTTTTTTTTTGGTAGGCATGTAAAGAATTGGTTCTGCTACAGATTTAGTGTTCCAGCTACACAGAAAATAATAACCACAGTGCAAGTGCAGTAGAATCCCAACCAGTTCAAACTGCCATAGAGTGGAACAGACTTTTTTTTTTTTTTTTTTTTTTTTTTTACATATACTTGTTTGTAACTGAGATTTGGCCCAGGACTTCATAGTTCCAGAAGCTAAATACCTTTAAAATAGCTGCTAGCAATAGCAAGAGCTGGGGTTTCTCCCTGCAAGGTAAGAAGTGGCATTTTCAACCTTTTTATGAGAAGTGGTAGGTAACAGGGCCCCATTCTATCCTGACATTCCTAAAGGGAATGTAAGTAGATGAGCATATTTATAATAAGATGTCTTTCACAGATAGCTGGAATCTTTGAAGACCTCAAGAGAGAAAAGAAATATTGTTCTCTAAAAACAAGGCTAATTTTTTCCACCTTTTAAAAATCTTAACTCTTCTTGTACAGAGAAAGAAGGGGGCTTAATGTCTTGTGACGTATGGAGAAGGAGGAAGTTTGCATATGGCATGTATCTATCATCTGAAAAAAAAAAATCATGTCCAAATGCCATCTATTTCCAGCCTTTCTGCTCATTCCCAATACATATGATAATCTCATAATGAATGAATATCAGAAATAGGTTTCTATATATTAGATGCATGACGGACTGCAGTGCTTCTGAAAGTCAATGACCACTGAACAAAGGAGAATTTACGTGATCAACCATTATAATCGATCCAGTCTGTATTTTAGATAGTCCCCAAATACACATCAATGTGACAAATGGAAATAGCTGTACTGTACAGGCCAATAACTTGTGCTTCGGTCGTAAATACTTATTGACACACAGGCTGCTCAAAAGAACCCTTGATTTAATGAAGTAGAAATGGGATTTTGAAGTCTATTAAAAATATTGTATTCTACTAATTATAGATCCCATTAGGATACTTAAAGTTATTCTGTAGGCAGAAAAGGCTTCCTAATGAGTAAAATCCTGCCATACTGATGGTCAGTACTGTGGTCATATATGGGGAATGGTCAGGCAGAAGCGAAGATAAAGGAAGCATTCACAGTCATTTCTTCCCTGCAACATGAGGATTTTTCAGCTGTAGGAGTACTGTTTTCGTTCCTGCTATAGAAAGGTGTCAAGAGTGGAGAGCATCAGTAAGATAGATGCATCACGTGAAAATTTCAAAAGTAAATAAGAGATACTGTCACTCCAGGAGGCTCCTGGGTTGTTCCTCCCAGTGGTCTCAGGGGAGTTCCCTTTTTATTCCAAGGGTGGGGTGTGAGGTGGGGGGGACTGAGCAAAGGAGTGGAGAGTTTGGCTAGTAGTACATGTCATGAGCCCTTTGCTTTGTTAATGTTATTTTTATCTCTAAGCATTTATCACACAGATGTTTTGCTGCCAGAAGATACTGATTAGTGATATTGATTACAATTAGTGTTATCTGTTATCATTGGAATAGAAACTTCCACCGGCTATGGTGGGGACTTCTGGGGTTCAATGGGAATTCAGTCACTTGAATCTATGTACATGATACCATTTCAGAAGCCTTGGGTATGTGGGATATCCCCATGGGACTGGCAGGACCTTCAGAACACCTTTTCCTTTTGGAGTGGCAGCTACAAGAGACAGAAAGGAAACTCTGAGCTATCTCAGCTGCTATTTAGGCAGCTGCATTTGGCAACTGAATCCTATCTTATATTGGGGGGTCTCCAACTGCTGTCCATGGCCCTGAGGGTGTGGCAGGAATCTTCAAAGTGACTCCCAAAATATTTTTACAGAAAAGGAACAACTGACTATCACAGAATCACGGAATGTTAGGGATTGGAAGGGACCTCAAAAGATCATCTAGTCCAATCCCCCTACCGAAGCAGGAACACCGGGATGAGGCTACACAGGAATGCGTCCAGGCGGGTTTTGAATGTCTGCAGAGTAGGAGACTCTACACCTCCCTGGGCAGCCTGTTCCAGTGCTGTGTTATCCTCACTGAGAAGAAGTTTCTTCTCATATATAAGTGGAACCTCTTGTGTTCCAGTTTGCATCCACTACCTGGCTCCATCCTCCTGACACTCACCCTTTATATATTTATAAACATTAATGAGGTCACGCCCCAGTCTCCTCCAAACTAAAGAGACCCAGCTCCTTCAGCCTTTCCTCATAAGAGAGATGCTCCATTCCCTTAATCATCTTTGTTGCCCTGCTCTCTCCAGCAGTTCCCTGTCCTTCTAGCACTGAGGGACTCAGAACTGGACACAATATTGCAGATGTGGTATCACCAGGGCAGAGTAGAGGGGGAGGAGAACCTCGCTCGACCTACTAATCACCCCCCTTCTAATACACCGCAGGATGCCATTGGTCTCCTTGGCCACAAGGGCACAGTGCTGGCTCATGGTCATTTTGCTGTCCACCAGGACCCCAGGTCCCTTTCCCCTACACTGCTCTTTAATGCGTCATTCCCCAACTTATACTGGAACCTGGGGTTGTTCCTGGCTAGATGCAAGACTCTACACTTACCCTTCTTATATTTCATTTTCATTAATTTTTTGCCTGCCCAACTCTCCAGCCTGTTCAGGTCTCGCTGGATGGCAGCACAGCCTTCTGGCATGTCAGCCCATCAGCAAACTTGCTGATAGTACATTCTATTACATTCTAGTACATTCTAGTACATCCTAGTACATCCAAGTCGTTGATGAATATGTTGAATAATACAGGCCTCAGTACTGACCCTTGAGGGACTCTACTAGATACAGGCCTCCAACTACACTCTGTCACATTGACCTCTGGCTTCTTTCCTTCAGCCAGTTCACAGTCCACCTCACCAGATCATCCAGACCAATTTGGACTATCTTTCCTTTCCAGCAGTTGCTCAGTAATTACAGCCAGTGTTGTTCATTCCCTTGCACTGAAAGAGCTAAGGAGCTTCTTGCAATGAAGTGTGGCAAACTGCTCTGGGACTATCACAAACGTTTGTCTCTGCATGGGAAGGAGACGGTTGTGGTCAGGGGCTACCTCAAGACAGGTGAACCTACACAAGGGTGAAATTTCAGGATCTCATTCTCTATTGTGTCGTCACCATTTATACAACTACAAAGAAAATACCAAGTGGAGGAAGGAAGCATCCATCACCTTGAGTACGGTAGCCTTGTCTCCACTGTGCACAGGTGCAGAGTAAGATAGAAACAGTCCTGAAGTCTGAATTTTAACTTTCTTGATTTGTCACAGTTTAAATTCCTTAGTGCAAGTCATGTTCTTTTGCTGAAAGGAGCTCTCAGTTTTAAATGTACATTTAAAATTCGAAAAAAATCTGTTTTTTGAAGTCAGAAATCAAGTGGTATCTCTAATAATATTATTCGTTTGCTCAAGTTCTCCACCATAACTGAATAGACAGGATACTTCACTTTCCTCTCCTAAAACCAATGGTCTTTAGCATGCAATTCTTCCTGCAAAGAGTTAATTGAAGCAAATAAAGTTCTTAAATTGTTAATAATCCTCCCAATTTGATCTTGTTCTTTTTCCCCCTCAAGCAGTAAGAGGATAAGTGCGAGTGATAGCCAGATTTATAAATTATTTCTTGCAAGCTGAATGCTTTAAAAGGGAATATAAAAATCTGCTATGTGTCAGGCGATCCATGGAGGCATTAGCAAGCGTGGCTGATTCTCAGTCCCCTGAAAGCAGGAGTGATAATTTGTAAATCTAGGAACTGTACGTGGAGAATGGTAATTTGTCATTAGTAAGATTAACATGATCAAGGGAACAGAATAGATTATTTACATATAAAATACAGAAGATCATTGATGCAGCAGCGATGAATAAATACATTTTGATAAAATTAAGTTAATATTTTTGGGAATCAATACAAGAGTTTTTAGCTGTCATATAACACTGCAGCTTATATTTTATGTTGTATAAAATGTATTGCCCATTTGAGAATGGTTATATAGATGGATTTTTTTTGTCCTGGGTTTCTTTGTTTAATCTACCTGTAGAGCAACCCTTTTGAAATGCTGTACTTTTAGCCACAAATTAATTTTCTTAGTTCCTTTAGAATGAGATACTACTTAAGATGTAGAATATCTGATGTCTCATATACTATTTAAAGGGACATGACATTTTTATTATTGCAGTTTCATATTCTAGTTAATTTTTTTTGTTCAAATAGATTTGCCTTCTTGCGGAGAGAAACTATCACAAATAATTTATTACATTTTGATCATGTTTTCTATGCTGACTGAATTACAGTTGCTGACACGGTTCATTTACTTACACAAACTGTTCTTGTGCTCACACTGTTGCTCAAAAATTCAACATTATCAGGTGAAAAAAATTGCATGAAGATAGGAAGCCATTATCCTGACCACTAAGTAATGCAGAATGAAATATCAATTGGCAAGTTGTTAACTCTGATTTTCAAATACACCATTTGCAATGACTTCTAACTACCTACAATAAGTGCTTATAACCTTTTTTGAAAAAAAAAAATCTGAAAGCTTCAGTAAACTATGTTATCATGGTGTTTAAAGAATTTAAAGCAAATTACTTGAGGAATATTGCTCAAAAGCAAGTGCTATGCAAGGCAGTAAGTGACTTTTGTGGGTGACTGAGCACTGAAGCAAAGCTATGAGGTTTGCTAATGTAGACACTGTTTATTTGCAAGAAGATTCCTTTGCCACAGATGTTCTCGACAAAACCAGTTCTTGATCTTGCTGATGTGAATATGTGCAATGCTATATGTGTGTGTACCCAGAGAGTTCAGTGGGATTGCTCATGTGGATAAAATTACTTGTGTGCCTGCATGTCCAAGGCTCAGGGCATTGGAAAGATTTAATCATTAGAAGGTGAAATAGAGGCATTTTTATTATACTTTGTTATACTGTGAAAAATCACAAGTCAGTCTTAGTTACAGGATTACTTTTCTCACAGAACAGGATATCCAAGAAAATAAAACAAACCAGAAGACAACATGGTTTTGTAGCAATATAAGCTCTGAACATTCTCTGCCGTAGGTTGCTCAGACTTCCATTGACATCACAAAGGGGTTGTGTTTAGGTGAATAATTCTTTTGGCAAGGGCAAACAAATAAGTGCTCAAGGGAGAGCTGTGCTAAAAGAGGAGGAAGCCAGAAATCTGGGACTCATGCGTGTAAGGTTACTATGACTTTACACACAACCACAATATTACACTCAGTTATGTGTTTTTGCTTGTAATCAGAACAACTGATTCATAAATGCATTAACCTGCTATAAGCACTCACCTTGTGACCAAACTACCAAGCTACAGAAGGCTCAAAATGACTGATTTTGCGCTAATAGGTAGAAATAAATTGGAGAGGGAAGGATGGAAGACATAAATAATATGAAAGTGTTTGAACAACCACCTCACAAAACATAGTTTAGTGGAGAAAGTATCAAAAAACAAACAAAAAACCCAAGCAATTTTCTATTATGAGCTGTGTCATTTCAGTAGTGGAGGCTTGACCAAACGAAGATTTCTCCTATCTTGCTTCAAAATGGACCTTAAATTCTTCAGTGGTCAGACTGACAACTAACTTAACAGAAATGGCAAATACTTCCTGAGCTTCAGATTTATGATTCAAAATGATGATGGATTACAAAGACTGCATGTTTCTTTAAATTAGAAAAAAAAAAAAAAGAATCATGCTCTTATTGTTTTGTCTCTGTCTTGAAATCTGGATGAAGACTGGAATTTTCAGAGAAAACTAAGGTTTTGTGAAAGATATATACTTGGCATCTGAGGTCTGTATTTGTTGCTCCTAAACTAAGGCATTTATCCAGGGACAGAATTTAGAAGCAAATTGACCATATAATCAACATAGAAAATGAGGTACGTCCACTAATTTTATAAGGGACCACAGGGCAACTGTTGGCACAAATTGCACACCCAGTAGAGTGGCCTAATATTATTTGGATTAAATTCAGGCTTTAAGTGCCTTTGAAATGCCCAAGCATGATTTTCAGCCTGAAATGAACTTCCTTTAAGGATCTGTGATAACCCTTCAAATTAAGTGTCTCAAATGAATAATTACTTCCACAAACTAAAGAGTTCAATTTAATAGGATATTTATTGTGTGTTAATAAAAAATTATTAAAATAATATTTTAGGGGAAGTTTAATAACTGTATAAGAATGATGTAGATAGACACAAAAGATACATATCTTCTTTCTTGTTAAACCAGTAAGGATTGGTAATGTTTTAATACATCATTCAGAGCTATACTTTATATTATTTGAATTTGCATGCTGGAAAAACAAAGGTGTTAAAATAGTGAAATTTTCATTTTAGCCCATTCTTATCACTCAAAATTCTGACATAATGGGTGACAACTGAGCATACCTTCTTAACTAGAGTAAGAATTTCACCATAAAAATTAGATATAAAATAAAAGAGAAAAAACCTTCATTTCAAATACGACTGTTTGGCATTAAAACTCTAGACAAGAAAAGCGATGTCAGCAATTGTATCATGAATAGCTCCACAGACTTGTAGGCAAAAATTTTTATGAGCTACTTCACAAAACACAGTTTTAAAATATGCGACTCTATATATTAACTAAAAATTCCTATAAAACATTTCTAAATCAGACTGACAATGTTTTTGTAGCCAGTGGTCAAATGCACACTGGCTATTTTGATATTATTGGAGTTGTGTTTTATAGCTGGCTTGACCTGAACTTTTTGGAATTGTCAGTTCAGGAGGAGTTTTGGGGGTTCAACTTTTATCTGAAAAAGGAACAGAAAATTATTTGAAATCTAGAAAATTATTTGAGAACTATACTCCATTTCCTTTGTCGCTACTAACTGTAATGGAAAGAAAGAAAGAGCCTCTCCGCACCAAGGAGCATACACTCTAAATGTGCTTTGTGCTAAGGTGCACTAGTCTACCACATTTTAGAAAGCAGCCTCAGGCTGTAGTAAATCTTATGGTGAGGACCGACTGTGGTTCTCTGCATCCTTGGGAGAAGTAAATCCTCTCTTTACAACAAGGCACATCCACACCCTTCCCTTTGCTCTGCTTCCAGAATGCCTGGTTTTCCCTGTGTGCATTGTGATAGGACCCCGTAGACTAACCTCACTGCACAGTTACACAAACATGGACCTTGGTGAGTCCCAAGAACTCTTCAACAAGCAAATCTGGCTCATGAAGGATTGTACAAAACTTTTCCCTGGTTTCAGAGGAAGAGGGAATTTTACTTTCTGTTTTGTATTTAAGCAGACTCAAAATCTCAAATCAAGACATCATTGGACCTACTGAGCTCCACCTGTCTCATGTCAAATCCATGTAATACCCCAAGTATTACCCATATAACAAATCAGAATGCCTCGAAAGGCTGAACTTCAGTGAACTTCAGGATAAACTGGAGTTGAGCTGCAAGCTTCTGTGAAACCTGAAACCAAGTGGATTTCAACTGGCTTTTTTTCAGGTTCATGAATTTTGAGAAGATCCATAGTGTTGCCAGTATTTACCATTTTATCATGAAACTTGCCCTAACTGGTGTTTTCTTTAAAGCCTCCATTGTTGAAATGAAGTGACCATGTGAGAACCTCATCTTTCCTTTAAAAGAAAGCAGAACTTTCCAGTCCCTGTTGTTACGACGAAAAGCTTGAACACGTGCCCAAGCACACTAACAGTTCAAAAACAGAGGTGACTCTAGAGACTTCAGCATGTACTTTATTATTTAAAAATCGTAATTTTAGGGTCTTAGCTAACAGTTTTTGATCATGAAATCTAGCGCACCATCTGTAATTATACTTTCTAGCCAGAGGATATTAAGTTTTTTTTTCCCCCCTTGTTATTGTTATGGTGCTACAGAAGGCAACTTCAAAGCAAAACACTGGATTTGGGTAGCTGCAAGCCTGGCTCCAGATCTGACATTTGCGGCAGTGTCTCTCTGCTGAAACCCTGCATGCCCACGTACCTGCATTTTGTGTAACCAGTGACACAAAATCCAGAGAAGTGTTTAAGTCTTCTAACCCAGGTTCACAGTCAGTAACCAAGTTTCTTCCAACCTCCAAGTTTATTTGAACAGCACTGTTTTCCTTTGAAGGCTATAGGTAGTTCACTACTCTTTAACAATGTACAGATGGTTTCTGGAAAAGCCCCTTTGTTCCTTCAAATAAATAACACAAATAGGCTTACGTAGTATGCTCATGTAAGGCACCGTGCTGTGCTTTTCATTTATTGGTCGATTGTGTCATTTGTTTTGGCTTGTGCCCCCTCTGGAAGTGTTAAAGGTTTTCTTGCTTATGCTCAGAGAAAGAGTTTGTTTGATGCCAAAGTCAGGGAATTTCCTTGGTATCAAAGGGTCTTACACAAAATACGTTTCATAGACCAAAAATCCACCTGAATGAACCACACAACTTTTCTGAATTTTGCTCAAAGATATTGTAACTGCTTCTGAAAATCCAGCCTCACAGTAAATGTTTAGATCAACAAAAATAATAGTCTCCAATTCAGAATATTTTGGTATGTCACTAGCAGAGAAATGTGTTGGTTGGGAATTTTGGTCATGTTTTCCTGTTATTTAATTCAGGAGAATGGATAATGCCAATAGCTGAGAACAAGATGTCTTTTCTGAATTGAGTTAAAGCAGTTATCAGAAAGTTTAACAGAACTAAAGGCCCAGTAACTTGAGATTTTGTTGTGCAATAGCAATCAGTTTTATTCAGAAACTGTAAAGCCATGATAGTGTTATGGAACAAGATCTCCATGTGCTAATAAAGATGGCAAAGTTATTATTTCATGAAAACCACAAAATATGTAGTGTTTGCTAAAGGTAGTAGCAACCCTTCTTATTTTCATGTTGTTTAAAAGTTTATATTTTCTGGAAGCTTATTTTAAGAACATAATAGGGATAACTAATCTGCAGGTCAGATGTAAAAATGTCAGGTGTATTAGCCATGTAGTAATGACACTGTAGATTTAAACTAGTCTAGTAAGAGTACACTTTGGCAAGTCACATGAAACTGACGCTTCAACTGACACCCAGTTTGTGGAGGAACAAACACCTCAAAGCCTAACATGCAAAGAAACTCTTGCAAATCTAAAAATAAGTAAATTGAAGCTTGAGATGAGATAATTTCTCTTTCCATTTTCCTGCCATATGACTGTAGCTGGAATTAGTTGGGTATTCAAGCTGGAAATATGAACTTCGAATTATTTGGGTTTATAAAACAGTGACTTAGAGGGTAGTGATAGCCATTAATTTTCAGAGGTGCATTTCAGGTTCCATTAGCTTCAATGAGAGATGCAGATAACCTGCAGTTTGGAAAATCAGGTCAATACTAAAGATTACTTTGCACATAACACTTCTTTCTGTATTCAGAAGCTTCAAAATACCATAGGTCCTTAATCAGAAACGGCAAGAGTGATCTCTTCTGTAAGTATTTACTTTCTTTCTGTTTAATGCTTCTGGAAAAGCCTCAGGAAGTTAAAACACACGAATAAATAAATGTCTATGTGGAATACATGGTTAAAATTGATCTCTTTATCTCCATAAATCAGACATAAAGAGTAATGTAAGAAAGATTGTGCAAATGATTAAAGCACAAACCTTTTCATAGTCAAATACTTAATCATAAATATGAAATAATTTTAAATGTAAACAAATCATGTTAGGGTTATTTGGTATATGTTTTAGGTAATGTTCCTATATTATTTTTCTTCCAGAATACAGGATATGAAGTTGAAATACTGTATCATGTGCAGATTAAAGACAAATTAGATATAGATGAGGTTACATTTAATTACCTGGAATAGCTTTGTATGTTGAGTGAAAAACACAGTTTTCATCAACACCATATTAATTATTGCTGCCGAAAGCTGTAATTGACTACTGTGTTTTTCAGCTCATGAGTCAATGGTGACTAAATGTTTACTTTACTGCTCCTAATTGCCTGAAATGCAGCACTTGTTTTTCCCTGGAAAATCTGTGGTCTAGGTTTTGCCTTGTTTTCATGCATATAACCCCACAATGATTTACATGTATAGCATAGTTTGGCTTCAAATTTCCTGGCTAAAGTGGTAATCTGGGAGTACTAACTGTCTTGGCATTCAATATAGAGAAAAAGGAAATGTTATGTCAGTACTACCCCACTTCTGGCTCTACTCTTCCATATGGGCCCTGTAGGAAGCTTGAACTTGTGTTTAGATTGGGATGCCTACAGACCTCATTTGCCCTTGTGTCAGTTGAATTCTAGATCCCTGTAGTAAAGGCACCAGCTCGGCTTCTCATTTGTATCAAGCCATGTAAGGGAATGAAGATGACTGAGACTACCATCAGGATTTTCTGCCAGAGGAATAACTTTGGAGACATAGAAACACTGGAAAAGGACCAGAGGTGGAATCAGATTCTACAAAATCATAGAGATTAGACTCTTCTCCAGTTTTACAGGTGACAGGAGTAACATCCTCTCTCAAGACCAAACTGAGGCAGTGTGGTTCCTAGGAGAAAATGCACACAGTAGGAAACTATGTATGGGAGGTCTGAGAGATTCCGTGGAGGAATCACCAGCCTTGAAATTGCCTGATCACTTCATTCAAAATCATGCTTCATCCTGTGGAGAGGACAAAAATATTGCGGGAGATGGAGGAGAAAATAAGAGGAAAGAAGTGGCCAACCCATTCTGGGGAACTCAAAGATTAGCTGGTGGGTAACAGAAGTAATTAACTTTTTCAAAAAAAGAGAAAAAAAAAAAAAAGCTGGGGAAGGAAAAAAAGGGAGAGAAAGGTTTAAAGACCCTCAAGATCACTGCTCCTCTCCCTCCTGACAGTGACAGTGACTATTGTCCTGATAAGAAATGCTTTCCTGTTAGAATGCCACCAGCAGAGTCCAAGTTGCTCAGCTTCACATGATTTAGAGGAACATTGCTGATTTTCAGGAACCTTGGGATTCCTGTCAGGAGAAACACAACTAATTTTTCTTTCATGTAATTCCATCCCACAGATCTTCCCAGAAACCTGGTATGACTCTTGATACTTGTGGAATTAATATTTTGAGTATGGAAGGAACCAATCTTAGATTTCAGCAAAATCATATCCCAGCTAAAGCTGACAAAAATAAATGTAGCAGAGGGTCATTTGGATCATTAGGGAGTCTGTTGAATATTTCTAGATCTTTCAATGTTACCAGCAGTAATTTGACTTACATGGACTAAGAGGCTCCTCAGGCATAAGGCTGGGACCAAATGAGCATTGTGGATGTATTTCCACTATTTCCTCTGCATGTGTTGAAAATGGCATGCATTCCCAAGAGAAGACAACCTGTTCATTGCTAAAAAAGTCATTTATACATAGGTTTCATATCGATACTTGTGAGCATAAGGTAGAAGACATAGGGGAGTGGACAAATAGTTTTGTTCTCTCCAGGTAACTACTGCAGTGCTCAGCTACAATGACAAAATCTTGAGCAAATCAAAGCAACTCATGTTTAAAGAAAACAAACAGGTTAAATGAAGTGAGGTGTCAGTAAATATTTTTTGAATGTAAATAAATCACTTTTACTGTGCTTTTGACAAATGTCTGTGTATCTGCTGTACACAAAAATAATTAGAATGTATTTCTGTATGGTTTTTTTATTTGTTAGGTGATTTTAGCAGTGATTTTTACATGTCAGAGTACATTTTCAGTAATGACTCCTTTCCTGAGTCTTGCAAACTTAAACTTCTAGCATAAGATTTCGATTATCTTATCAAATTTGCATTATTTTTCCTCACTATTTTAAAAATTTCATGTATCAAAATTGTTCTCCCACTAGTGGCACTGATCTTTCTTTTCTTGGATCTTCGTACAGCTGCTGTGTTCATTTTCTGTTTCTGGAATCTATCTGTGTTCAGACAGATTTTCTTCTTTCTTCATATCTCAAGACATTCTCATAAGGACTGTTACTGGTCTTTTGACACTTTCTTTGACTTTGTGGCTCTACATTGTGACAATTATTCCACAGAAAAATAAAAGGCAGCATCTTTATTTAGTGGTGAATTTACAACACACCTGCACAGTCATATCTTGGAGCTGGAATGCAATGTTGACAGAGTTCATCTGGCTGTATATGAATTCCTGAGGCTATTTTTCATTGGAGGCTCTAATGCAGGAGGGATGGATATACATAGAGATGTGGGTGTTCAAAATGTGATCTCTCTTTCTCTCACATATGCACATATAGAGACACGTTCACGGAGTGTTGTTGCTGTTGTCACATCCAGAAGGTGGCCACTGATTCACTGATTTTCAGTACTTGCAGAATTTTCCTTATTAATTTATTACATTAGCCTGGATACATGAAAATGTATCTGTAGCTATATAGTTGCTACCATACTGCACACACACACATGTGCACCCTTGCCTATATTGGATCTTCAGCTTTTCAAAAGTCTGCACTAAAGGAACAGAGTAGTTTTAAAAGACGAATATCACAGGAAAAAAAAAAAAAAAAAAAACAAACATAAACAAGAACTCAAACCAAGGGCAGAAAACTGGGTGAAGAATACTTACATTCTAGTGTTCAGGTTCAAAACATTGCCTGCATTTTGATGAAATATGTAGGAAATAGATCTCAAAATACCAGAAGGACATAACTGTCACAGTTTCCTTAGATTTCAGCTTCTTTCTCTAGATGGTTCAACAGCGATCTAGATACTTCTCTATGATCATCCGTATTTTGAAACAAGGTTCTTGTTTTTCAGAGAGCAGAAACCACCTTCTATTAGATAAAGATTTTTAAACAGAATCACTGTGATGTGATTCTTCAGCTCACAATGAAATGTGCTGGCCTTCTCACCTTCCTTCAACTCCATTAGAATGGCAATATATGGCTTAGCACATGAAAGGTGCATTCTCTGCCAAGTAAATTAAATTCTTATAATAAGAGGCAGAGTGATACAGTGGTCAAAAAGTAGGTCTGGCAGCTAACTCCTAAATTTTAATCCCAATGCAACTTATTGAATGACTTCAGGCAAGTTACTTAACCTCCAAGTTTCCACTTCATAAAATCGTGATAATAAAAGTGTTTTTCTGAAAAGCAATTAGTTAATACTTGCTCTCTACTCTGAAAAGAAAAATGCAAAGCACTGTGGAGGTGCTAAGCCTTATTAATTCTAAAATTCTAATAATATCAAAGACTCAGCATGATTACCACAGTTAAGTAAACTGGTAAGTTTATAAAATGTATACAGCCCAGATAATCATCCAATGCTTTTGATTCATAGGATCCGTAAGGGACTTGTCATCCAAGTTGACCCAAGAGTGATGTGCAACATTCAAAAGCCAGCCCTTGGCTCCCCATGGTATTTGTCTTCATCTCACAACTCCAGCCATGCTCCTGTCCCCTTGCACACAGGTTGCCAGGCTGTAGCATGTGCATTTTAAGAGTCAAAGGGTACTGCTATGAGTCAAAAGTCCAGACGACACTGAAGTGTGAGGCTGATGTTTAGATCTCACATTTTGTTTAGGTTGGATAACTGTCTAAGGAGAATGAAAAGCAAAAGTTATTCCTTCCAAGGCTCCAAAGACAACTGATGCCCACTTAAGTAGTTCCAGATCTGCTTTGTATAGGCAGAAACATAGGAGTAATTTAAGTGTTTTGAGAGAAATACCCACTTCTTCTCAAGCCTTCTCTCTGTTGGAGACCAGCCATCACAAACATGGAGGACATGCAGATCTGAAGATCCATAATTTATGGAAGAGGATGGAATACCAGGCAGATCAAACATCTGGTGGGGTGACTGTTGTCAAGTGCTCAAATGTTTAACTGATTGCATTTGTCAAAGAGCTATAGGATAGATCTGAGGAGAGAGTTTGGCCCTTGGTGTTGCTGGTTTTCATCCCATAATTTTGAGAGTGTTCTTTGTGCCTTGTTTACTGCAGAATATGATTAGATTTTAATTTAACAGGCAAGGAATGCATCTTTCATGTGGCAAGTCAGAAGGGCCTCGGAGCTTTATAGTGGGGATAGGGGGATGGGGCTGACGCTTGTTGGGAAGCGGTGGAAAGTCCTGCTATATTGCTCATCTTAAGATGTTGTTTATAAATAGGTCCCGCTAGTCTGGGGCATAACGATTTCAATCATTTGTGCTGTATAAATAAACAGGGCATTGTGAGCTTACTTGTTCAGGAATTGTCCCTGGCTTTAGTTTTGGCCACAGGCTCCCAGAGGCCTGCAACCAATCTAAGCCGGAGGATTTAAAGAAACAGTCCGTCTGTGATCTGAAGCGACTGGAGGAGAAGGGAGGGCCAGTGGGTCTGGGAGGGGAAGTAGAACAGTGGGGAAGGGGGATCTTCCATGAAGTACTACTTTCCCCAGCATTGGGGAAGGGGAGCCTGGGAAAGCCCCTGGCCAGCCTGCCATGAGTGCAAGGCTGACCTAGGTTGATGGGATGAAAACATCTTCTTTGTGGTCTGATGGGACAGGAGCAGTCTGCAGGGAAGCAGACTGCTCCCAGCTGGTATGGTGCTAGGCACAGGAGGGTAAGCAAGGATTGCTGCAGGGTCTCTGGGAGGTGCTAAGTGTGCGAACCAGGGGATAGGTTGAAAAGGGCAGTGCTGTCTCCGCTGGTGCGGAGCCACTGGTGCTGGGCCACTCCCCTGGTGCTGGGCCACTTAGTCCAGACTCTGCCTGTCTGCCCTGTGCTGTGTTTGCTTCCATGGGTCCTTCCATGGGCACAAACCATATGGCTAAGCTCCCCTCTCAGACCTTTGGCCTCACAGCCTGCCTGAAGGTAACCAGTGTTTTGATCTCTTCTTGCTTTGGCCCTGTGGACTTCCATTAGAAGTAAGGCTTGACTTTGAAAACCATTTTTGAAAGTTGGAGGCTTCCTTGATGACAATAAATATGCTGCAGTTTTCTGCTATGATTGACAATCTGCTTTTATTTTCTTACACAGCACTAAAGATGTGCAATTCACTTTGTAGCCCTGTCAGCAGATCCTGCCCCCCCCCCGTGTAAGCATTGCATATTTGGGGAGGACCTGTGGTAGTCCCATGTTCAGAGCCACTTGAGAGGGCAGAGACATGAGACTCTCCTAAATTCTCCAGTTCTTTCCTAAATTTGGGGCTTTTTTTACCTGTAGTCGAGTCCTCACTTCCCTTTGGAAGCATGTGGGGTTTGCCATTTGCCTGTTTGTCTGACACCCAGTCAGGAAGCTGGAATTGATACCATTTGGTGTATATATATAGTTATCATGTCTAGTAGAAAAAAGTTTAATAGCTGACTAAGAATTGACTAGAAAATGTTAAGCTCCCTCATATAAACATAAAAATCCTCACAAATAAGTTGTTTTTTTTTTTTTTTTTGGTAGTTTCCCCGAATTGTTTTTAGTATCACAAAATTTCTGGAAACTTGAAGAAAAGCACATACTAAGTGGAAAAAAGAACCTTGTAGTCAAATATTTCAGGCATAACAGTCTTCAATTTACCTTCCAAATTCTGAGTACTTTATGTTGAGAATGAGATTTTTTTTTTTTAACTCAGTTCAGTAAGTTCAGTAAATATTACAAGCTAAGCACTTCCTTTTGAATTACGATCTTGTTCCAGGATTAACCTCGAAGTATTTCATTTGTATCCATATACTGTAAGGGGTTTTTTTTGTACCAAATATTGTTGTATGGAAGGTTAATGAATTATAACTAAAAGGCTGTCATTTGGAATTTTTTAAAAACTTATTAAAATTAAAGAAATGGTTTCTTTTTTATGTGTATATAAAATCATTGCACTTTCCATTTAACAATCTAGCTTTCATTTTCATTATCAGAATCATAAAAAATGATTGAAGTGATGGTTTCTTTTTAAAATGCAAAGTGTTTCATGCCAGAAGTTCTGAGAAATTAGATTTTCTTATTCTATTTGCAGGTATAAAAAGAAAGATATCTGCATCTTTTATTTTGTTTGTTTGTTTGTTTGTTTGTTTTCAACTGTTTTATTCTACTTTTGAAATGGTTCCTCTGCTGTTTACAACTGAGGAAGAAAATCACTACAATTATTTTTAGTGAAACAAAGAGAGGGAGTGAGGAAGTTCAGATGAAAAGTTGTATTTGTAAAGGCAGAATAGAGAAGTAATTCACATTAATTCAAAACAGAGTCTCTTTATTGGATTATGGGCTGATTGTGTTTACAAATACACTGCCAGGAGGGTTTTAATTTTGGGGCAATTTCATTGTTCATAGATATATATCTATATATAGATATATATCTATGAAATTATGTGGTTATGTGTTTTAAATGAGATACAGCTCCTTACTGCATAATGTAATATATGCTTCCATTTTATGACATAACGCAAAAGCAGAGCAATTTCAGAACAACTTTAGTTGAAATATCATCATAAATGAAAGATGTAAACAATGTTATGTTTATAGACACAGTTGAATTTGAATTCATTGTGACTTGGTGATCGCTTTATTTAACAAGGACGGACTTTATTATAAAAGTACAATCAAACTGTAGTACTACTTCTTTGATTTCAAGCTTTTCCGCATTTTCTACAGATAGGGTAAACACAAGAGGTTACATCCTCAGGCAGACCAGAGCTCCATCTAGCTCAGTATTCTCTCTCTAACAGGAGTCAATAGTACATGTCCAGCGGAAAAACATAAGAAAACAGGTAAATATAGAGTGATTTTTCTGCCAGACTACCTTCCCTGGTTCATGCAAACATAAACTTACCAACTTCTTGAACTGGAGGTTGTGACTAGATTTGTTTTAAAAAATCTGTGATTGCATCATCCTTTGGATGCTGGGCTACATTAGCAAAGGCATCACCAGCAGAGACAAAGGAGTCATTATCCTGCTCTACACAGCATTAGTCATGGCACACCTGGAATACTATGTTCGGGTTTGGCCCTTTGCTATACAAAAAAGTTGTGGACGGTGGAGAGGGTCCAGAGAAGGTCTAAAAAGATGACCAAAGGACCGGGAAGCTGCCGTGTGAGGAAAGGCTGAGAGAACAGGGCTAGTTCAGACTTGAGAAAAGAAGATTTAGGGGAGATCTTGTCACCATGTTCCAGTATTTAAAGGGTGACTACAAAGATGGTAACTCCCTTTTTACAAGAAGTCACATGTAAAAGACTAAGGGCAATGGGTACAAGTTACTCCTGAGGAGATTCCAACTGGACACAAGAGAGAGATTTTTAATTATGAGAGCAATCAGCCATTGGAGTTATCTCCCCAGGAAAGTGGTGGATTCCCCAACAGTGGACACTTTTAAGATTCAAGTGGGCAGGGTGCGGGGCCATCTTGTCTAGACCTGGCTTTTACAAAGAAAGCTTGGACCAGATGATCCTTGTGGTCCCTTCTGACCTAGTATTCTATGATTTCTAGACATTTTTATCCTTCTGGACCTCAGAACATCCTACAGAAATTTGTTCCAGAGCTAAATTTGTGTTCTGCTAAGACATCTTGCTGTTCATTGAATAGATCTCTCCCCCTCATTCCCATTTCTATGCTTAATTTGAGAGGGTCCTTAATATACTGAAACTGTGTTTGAGAAGGGAGTCCTCTTCTTAAATGGCGTTCAGTATCTCAAAGGTGTTCGACACTATCAAGACCATATTCAACATTGAGACAGCATGTCCACACAGAGAAGTAAGACAAAGTTTTTCACATCTATGTATATAATTGTGTAGGTAAGACTTGAGCACACAGACATGAATGTGTGAAACAGAGCAGAACATGGCCATAAAGGATGATGATTTAGCAGAATATTGGCTACAAGTCCGTATTCTCCATCTGGTTGATCTCAATTAAGAAGGAGAAAGCATAACTCAAGATGGAATCTGAAAGACCTGGTAAACCCTGGACTAGTTTAGCATAATCTGGCTGATGCCCTGTGTTTTGTTCAGAGTTGAATCATCAACCACAAACTAAGCTGTAGAGTGCAATTCCATAGTCTTTTCACACTCAAAACTCCCATTAATGCCATTCAACACTTATGGTGTTCATTTATCTCCTACTGTAAAACAGTCTGATTCACTGGGAAAGGTCCTTGTTGTAAACTTGGAGGATTCTCTTTTCATTACTGGCAACAGTTTCCTTGAAAAAGTAGAAAAAAAAAAAGACTGTGCCTTAATTTCACCATTTTTAACCTGACCTATTGATGTGTGTCTTCCTGATATTTTGATGGTTTTGATATTTGCATAAAAAGAATGTCACAGGTATAATTTTAAGCAGGATTTCCAGGTAGAATTTTACATATCTAATAAATGATAGAGACAACTGGCTACCATTTTACCTACATGTCCAGTCTAGGATGTTTTTATTCTAGCACCTCATCAGAATGTGGGTTATCCCCATTTTATAGAGGAATGATTTTATGTCCGTAATGGTATCTGCAACCTGCACGTTTAATTGTTGCATAGACATATATGAACTGGTTTCAAAGAAACCTGTGTAGTTGCTGGAAAAGTCTATGGGACTCAGTTTCTCCCTTCATAGTATTTGGTGTGTCTTATTCACACTTTGCCAAAAAAAAGGTTGTTTTCTGTAAATTATCATGTATACATTGAGCCAGGTTACCTTTATCAGGAGGTGGATTTCCTGGAGAAATCAGACTGACTATGTGGAGTGTTAAAAACTTGTAACTTATTAAATTTTATCAAATAATTAAGGAATAGACTTGTGGATAGCCACAGCCTGCAGGATGAATGTATTTGTGGAGAACTACTACAGACAACATCCAACAAGTATTTGACATGCTGATGGACTAGAGTAAAAACCCTGCATGTGAACATATTACTGGAATTGTTTTAACCAATCTGTGGACAAAATAATTTTCCAAACAAAGCTGAACTGAAACCTCAGGTCTAAATGCGTGTAAACTTCTGAGGGGAAAAAAAGTGAAAGCCACACCTATATTTTTCATATATTTACCCATTACTTACATTAGTTCAAGTGTCATTTTTAAGAAAGTAAAATTTTTTAAAAGTTTCTACATATTCCATGATAAAATGGAATCAATATTATGTATGTAACAGACATAAAGCGCTTTGTTGTTTGACAGTGCTGTGGTCTTTGCAAATGCTTCCTATTGTTGTTGTTGTTGTTATTATTATTAATGGTTGACCCAACCACAAAGCCTCTTTGGCAAGTTAAGTTAGACAATTATTGCATTAACTCTAAGCATGTTTTCCACTTCTTTCGATTACTTACTTTGAAAAGTTTCAGAATC
Organism: Patagioenas fasciata; assembly: GCF_037038585.1. Lineage (NCBI taxonomy): Eukaryota > Metazoa > Chordata > Aves > Columbiformes > Columbidae > Patagioenas > Patagioenas fasciata. Next base: position 57,455,423 of record NC_092524.1, on the reverse strand, counting down.
TTTCCTACTTCTTCTCCAGCTCCATCTTGGACACTTTTTGACCTCATAATCTGTCCATGCATGACATCACAATCTGTTGCCATGGAAAGGACCATAATATCAAACAAGTAAGATGGCCAAAGGTTGTCTTGCAGAAGAGAGATAGAGATTTCACAGGAAAAATCCATTAATACTTAAATATAGTGCAATGGAAAATATCATACTATCTTTACCTAAATCAGTTACATAATTTTGAAAGGAAGCACTCAAGTTGCCTGAGCTCTTATCTCCTGTCAGAATCCTCTATTTTCAGAGGCAATTGAAGTTTTATAAATATATGTTTATATAGATATAAATAAACTGCAAGCTGCATGCCATAATATCCCCTGCAATCCACTGAGTCTTTCTCTTCACATTCAGAATGAAATGTGAGAATTTAATCTGATATTTTAGCAACAACCCTGAAGCTACCATAGATTTCCTGAGTGACCCAGGTGCTCTGTGAAACAGTAGGCTTGTTGCTAGAAAAGACTAAAGTAAGTCAGTGCTTAAGAATATATGTAGTATACTGAGGTGGTTCTAGGCTTCCAGTGTTGCACCCCTTCAGTGTAAGTTGTGGAACGTGACCAAAAATAGGTCATTCCTGCAATGAAGAAGAAAAAGGGAAATGCACTAAGAGGACTCACACAAGGTCAGATTCACTGCTCTTTCTGCTTCCAGGGGGATGAGAAGGCCTGGGGCAATGATTTCTGCCTCTGGGAGGGCTCCCACTTGCGCCCATCACCTGTGTACCACACACCTCAAAATGCAGCTGCAGCAGCCAGCCTGGATTTCTAAGGCTGTGGTATAAGCAAAATAAGGACCAGGGCTTTGGCTGATTTTCCTTTCTGGAAATCGTCTGTCCAAGTTAGTTGCTTGTTTTGGTTATGCCTAGAGCTGATCCTGTGTGCAGAGCAATTACCCTATATTATGCCTTTGAAATTAGGCAATGGTAGGACACAGAAGTAGAGCTGCTTTAATGGTTGAAAAGCTTTTATGGACCATAGGTGTGGCTGTTTGTTTGTGTTTATATTGCTAATTCGTGGTGTGCAACCTCACTGAGGTACTAGACCTCAATGAGCACTGAGTTGTAAATAAAGGTTTACTTTTCTGTTTGTTGAAGTTCTATAACAAAAAGAAATTGTAACAATTCTTTAAAAAGTACCTTATTTTCTTTGTTTTATCACACTTGGAATGGCTATTTTTGAACACCATGAGGCCTGCAAATGGCTGACGAGATTTTCTTCAGGCTTTCACGGAATTTTTCCTGGTAGAAGTGAAGACTGAGAAGATTTCAGCATCAAAGATTAAAAGACAAAAAATAGGGCTGTCTAAAGGCAGAGTATTGTTACTGAAATAACTTATAATTTTTCAATAGCACTAAGGAAGTTGAGTTTATCAAGATTTGGACAGTCTATGTGTTATGCAGCTGCCCTTTACATATTAAACTAGCAATCATCTGTATTTTCTTTAGAAAATAATTTTAGCAGTTGGTGTAACTAGACTCTACCTGCTGTTGGCAAGGATGAAAAATACATCTCTGCTTGTATCTCCAAGGTAAATTATTCTTCAGGGAAGTGTGCCTCTGGGGAGTATTTTCTTAGGAGACCCATGAACAATGAGAGATTTTCCACAGGGAATGCCCACGGGGTAAAGTGTACTTCAAAGGGAGAGATCCAAGATGAAATGAGACTCTTCAAAGGCCAGCCCCACTTCCCCTCTCAACAAGACAAATGACTTCAAAGGGGAACCCACCAAGGTTGTAAATAACTTTTACCCATAATACAAAAACCTTATTGAAGGCAAGTTCTTTCAGTAATGTGATATTTTTAAAGAAATCACCAAAAGCCAGGTGAGGACTAAATGCATCCAATGGCCATCAATATAAAACATTCCTGCTCCTCAAGTAAATGTATGACCATCTAGAGGTCTCAGAAAGTTGAAATGTGCACTGCTCATTTCCTTCTCACTTATACAAAGTTATAATAGGATTTAAAAGTAGCAGATCTGATGGCCTAAGGAACCGTGAAAATCTAGCAGCAGCTTTAGGGACCCTAGAGACCATTTCTGTCCATAGTAGTTTATCAAGATAACTACAGACCAAAAGTCAGTGAGGCAGTAAGAAGACCCTCTTTTTATACAGGACATTGCATTTCATGGCAACTATCTGACTGAAGTCTTTCAGACTCAAAACTATAAAAAAGTAGTATCAATTAAAGGCAAGTTTTGTCAATGATTACTAAGGATCTTTCATTAGATTTGTATCTCGTGGCAAGGCAGCATTTGCAGACAAGTCTTTGTACAGAAAGTGAATTTAAAAGACAACCATAGAATCACAATATGATTGAAAAATTTCGGTTGGAAGAGGACCTTAGGAGGTCCCTAGATCAATGTCCTGGTCAAAGCAGGGCCACTGAATTCAGACCAGGCTTCTTTAGACTTTGTCCAGCTTGTTCATGGAAACCTCAAGGGATGGAGTTGTGTTTCAGTCTCTGTTGACTCTTGTTCATCCTGCTATGCCCTGCTGTGGAGAATCTGGTTCTATCTTCCAATAACCTTCACAGTGGGATTAGTTCCCCCTTACATCATCTTTTCTCCAGGCTAAACAACAGCACTGGAAGAAGAAGAAGAAAAGAGAAAATAGCAACAACAGAGACCCAAAATAACCCTTGTCATTAGCATTACAGAGAATTCTAAGTGAAGAAAACTGCTACTGAGCCTGTTTTCAATCACATATATGGTAGGCAGGTCCAACTAAAGGTATCTCTCAGGGTAAAATCAAGTGAAATTTTGAAATAAACCTGAAAATAATCTGCTGATCAAGCCCAAGGAAGATAAATAAAATCCTAGTGAGTTTTTCTACCCCCAGAGATCTACTGTACAAGCAGTCAATGCTGACTTCACCAGATATATCATAGAGAAACAGTCCCCTGTTACTCACCATTCACAACCTCACACATATATGCACTCTAATGGAAAGGAGCCATACACAGTGGCACCAGACTATTGATATTTCTACCCTATTGTTTAAGTAATGCACAACATTCAATATGTCAAATAGCATGACCATTAAAAAAAACAACTAATTACTAGATACTCTTCTCACAAATCAATGATGTCAATTAGCATTGGTTTGGACAAAACAATGGGGGTTGTATACACTAAGAGGCAATGCTGCACTTAATACTGGAGGTCTGGAAGAGTCTTAGAAGCCCACCTTCTATTGGTTTTAGCCTGGTTTGCTGAGGAAGGGAAATAACAATTACACCATGTGTATGTGTGATCAGTACATCAGTACATTTAGAGTATGTTGGCTAAACTCACGCAAATTTGAGGGGCAGAGATCTCAAGTATATGAAGTTCTTGCAGATTTTATAAAAATTGACAGCTGTGCAGAGTAAAGAGAAGTTGTTATCCTTCTTGAGCACCACTGAGGGAAGAACTACTGTGTGGATCAAGCATTGGTTCACCTCAGAGACCCCACACTGGATCTCAAGATCTAGCTACAGATCTGCGGAGTTGTTCTCGAAGGGGGATGGGGTTGTAGCTGGGCTTGCATCAGTGGAGCAGCACTCAAGAGTTGATGAAGGCTGGGAGGCCTCCCATACCCCTAGGGTGAAATTGGTGTGCTTGGCTCGCTTTCTGAAATGCTTGTACACCAATGCACGCAGCATGGGGAATAAGCAGGAGGAGTTAGAAATCTGTGTTTGGGCAGGAGATTATGACCTGATAGCAATTACAGAGACATGGTGGGACAGCTCATGTGACTGGAATGTGGTCATGGAGGGCTATGTCCTTCTCAGGAAAGACAGGCCAGCCAGTCGTGGTGGTGGAATTGCTCTTTACGTGAGAGAGCAACTACAATGTATTGGGTGTTGTCCAGGCACAGATGAGGACCAAGTTGAGAGTCTACGGGTGAAAATTAAGGGGCAGGCTGGCGTGGGTGATACTGTTGTGGGTGTCTATTACAGGCCACCAGATCAGGGTGAGGAAATTGATGGAGCCTTCTACAGGCAGCTGTGAGCAGCCCCACAGTCACAGGCTCTGGTTGTTGTGGAGGATTTTAACTTCCTTGATGTTTGCTGGAGGGACCACTTAGCCAGCCAGCCACTGTCTAGGAGGTTCCTCCAGTGCGTTGTTGATGACTTTCTGTTGCAAAGGGTGGAGGAGGCAACTAGGAGAGGTGCACTGCTGGACCTCATCCTCTCTAACAAGGAGGGTCTGGTTGAAGTGGTAAAGGTTGAGGGCTGCCTTGGTTGCAGTGACCATGAAATGGTGGAGTTCAGGATCTCATGTGGTAGAAGCAGAATAGCAAGTAGAATTGCAGCTCTGGACTTCAGCAGGTCAAACTTTGGCCTTTTCAAACAATTGCTAGGGGAAATCCCATGGGCAAGGCTGCTTGAAGGTAAAGGGGCCCAAGGCAGTTGGTTAGTGTTCAGGGACTGTTTCTACTGGGCACAAGATCAGAGCATCCCGACATGTAGGAAGTCAAGGAAGGGAGCCAGGAGACCTGCGTGGTTAAACAGGAAACTGCTGGGTAAGCTCAAGTGGAAGAGGAGAGTTTATAGATCATGGAAGGAGGGGCTGGCCACTCGGGGAGAATATAAGGCTGTTGTCAGAGGGTGTAGGGAGGCAACTAGGAAAGCTAAGGCCTCCTTAGAATTAAACCTGGTGAGAGAGGTCAAGGACAACGGAAAGAGCTTTTTCAAATACGTGGCAGATAAAACTAACACCAAAGGCAATGTAGGCCCACTGATGAATGAGGTGGGTGCCCTGGTGACAGAAGATACAGAGAAGGCAGAGTTACTGAATGCCTTCTTTGTCTCTGTCTATTCTGCCGGAATCTGTCCTGAGGAGCTCCGTACCACTGAGGCCACAGAGGAAGTCGGGACAATGGAGGAATTTGCTTCGGTTGATGAGGACTGGGTTAGAGAGCAATTAGGCAATCCGGACATCCATGAATCAATGGGTCTGGATAGGATGCACCCACAGGTGCTGAGGGAGCTGGCTGAGGTCATTGCTGGACCAGTCTCCATCATTTTTGCCAAGTCTTGGGAAACGGGAGAGGTGTCTGAGGACCGGAGGAATGCAAATGTCACTCCAGTCCACAAAAAGGGCAAGAAGGAGGATCCAGGTAACTGTAGACAGGTCAGCCTCACCTCCAGCCTGGGAAAGTGATGGAACAACTTATTCTCAAAGCATATAAAGGATAAAAGGGTCATTAGGGGCAGTCACCAAAGGGAAGTCATGTTTGACCAACCTCATCGCCTTTTATGAGGACATAATGAGATGATGGCAGAGCAGTGGATGTGGTCTACCTTGACTTCAGTAAAGCATTTGACACAGTTTCCCACAGCATCCTTACAGCTAAACTGAGGGAGTGCGGTCTGGACGATCGGGTAGTGAGGTGGACTGCAAATTGGCTGAAGGAAAGAAGCCAGAGAGTCGTGGTCAATGGGGCTGAGTCCAGTTGGAGGCCTGTATCTAGTGGAGTGCCTCAAGGGTCAGTACTAGGGCTGGTATTATTCAATATATTCATCAATGATTTGGACAAGCGAATAGAGTGTGCTATCAGCAAGTTTGCTGATGACACCAAGCTGGGCAGAGTGGCTGACACGCCAGAAGGCTGTGCTGCCATCCAGCGGGACCTGGACAGGCTGGAGAGTTGAGCGGGGAAAAATTTAATGAAATATAACAAGGACAAGTGTAGAGTATTGCATCTGGGTAGGAACAACCCCAGGTTCCGGTATAAGTTGGGGAATGACGCATTAGAGAGCAGTGTAGGGGAAAGGGACTTGGGAGTCCTGGTGAACAGCAGGATGACCATGAGCCAGCACTGTGCCCTTGTGGCCAGGAAGGCCAATGGCATCCTGTGGTGTATCAGAAGGGGGGTGATTAGTAGGTCGAGAGAGGTCCTGCTTCCCCTCTACTCTGCTCTGGTGAGACCACACCTGGAATATTGTGTCCAGTTCTGAGTCCCTCAGTTCAAGAAGGACAGGGAACTGCTGGAGAGAGTCCAGCGCAGGGCAACAAAGATGATTAGGGGAGTGGAACATCTCCCTTATGAGGAAAGGCTGAGGGAGCTGGGGCTCTTTAGCTTGGAGGAGACTGAGGGGTGACATCATTAACGTTTATAAATATATAAAGGGTGAGTGTCAGGAGGATGGACCCAGGCTCTTCTCAGTGACAACCAACGGTAGGACAAAGGGTAATGGGTTCAAACTCGAACACAAGAGGTTCCACTTAAATTTGAGAAGAAAATTCTTCTCAGTAAGGGTAACAGAACACTGAAACAGACTGCCCAGGGGGATTGTGGAGTCTCCTGCTCTGCAGACATTCAAAACCTGTCTGGACACATTCCTGTGTAACCTCATCTAGGTGTTCCTGCTCTGGCAGGGGGATTGGACTAGATAATCTTTTGAGGTCCCTTCCAATCCCAAACATTCTGTGATTCTGTGGCTCACAGAAGGAAATAGCTAAATTTAGATTGATTGACTCCAGTCAGAATACTCATTCAGCTGAAAAAGTTCTGGCTGGAAAGACAATGCATTGTGATGCAGTAAATATCTGACACAAATATTTGAATCCAAATATTGTCTATTTTTACAAAAGCTCATCAATTCTCTGACACGATTAGCCTTTAATCCTTTGTGTGGCTCTTTATGAAACCATCCATAAAAATACCACTCCTGAGCCAAGCTCCAAATCCTTTCCTCCTTTCCCTAAAAAGGAGGCTTGACTTTTGGAAGAAAAGCTTCAGAGCATATTAATCATGAAGTTCTCTGAGATTCTTGCTCTCAAATGCAACTGAACCATCAAACTGAAGTTTTCCCATGAATTGCTTGTGTCCAACAAACTTGAATCACCAACAAATAAAGTGTAGCAACATTATGATAGAATGAAAAATAACTCTCATCATGTGCTACATGCTGATTTTAATAAGTGTGTATGGTGTGTGCCCAGTCACAGTTGAGGATCTACTATGCAAGACTTTGCAAGACAGACATGACTCTCCCTAGATGTATGCTTATTTTTTGATAAAATTTTATCCAGGAGAAGAATAAACAAATATTAGTCAGAATCAAGGAGAAAAACAAAGATCACAATGAATCTGACTGTGATTATTTAATCATGTACACCCTCGTGGATTTTGCTGGGTGCCTAGGACAGAGTGTAGTCCCTATGAAAGGGCTTGATGGATAACTTCCTTGGATTTTGGATTTGGCCGTTAGGTCATAATTCAAAAGGGAAACATTTAATAATTGTGAAATCTGTCACACCTTTGAATGACAAATAAACAATAACCTTAGCTGTGCTTTCTGAAGTCCACCAATCAATAATTCTGTGTACATATAAAATACATGTTTCATTTAAATATCATGTTGTGGAATTGTTGAGAAACTCTTACTGGAATTGTCAAGAAAGTATTCCTTTTTTTTTTTTTTTTTCTGTTTAGTGTAATATGTTATTTAGATAACCAGGTTATAAACATTTTTTCTTAACATGACTGGAATGACTATCATGAATCTTAATTTAGAAAGCACTTAGCACTTACTGTTGTAATGGAACTAAATAATCACCAGAACCAAAAGTGATAATAATGGGTCAAGATATTTGAATTAGAATATTAGTAGCTTTATTGCTTACAGATTTCACTAAAATTGCATCTGCTGTTTATGGACATTGAATGGAACTATTGTTAATAAATAGAATGCTAAAAATGGAAAGTTTCACATGCATTTTCTTTATGGCATGCATTCTAAAAATTGAAAAATATACATAGTTATAATAAGTAATAAATCTAAATGGAAACTTTGATTATTATGTTTTCATCATTACTCTCCTTTCTTTGAAGTTTTATACCCAAAAGGTATCTAATCATCAGGTATTATTTTCCACTTTCAACCATTTATGAAAGAAAATAAATGAAATGAGCTAAAGGATGGAAACAGCTACTGTTGCAGTACTAGCCGTGAATAACCATCACGATTTATCCAGCAAGTTGAAAACTGTAAAGTGAAGCTACCTCCAAAAAAACTTGTGGGTTTGCTGCAAAGGCCTCTGGGAAAAAAGCATATTTTGTGTAGCTTACTACAATATTGACCACATCCGGGTAGACTTCATCTCCTTGCATACCTGAAACCAGCTGCAACATGTCAGCACTGGCTTCGTGTGCGTGCTGGCTTTGCATGTGTGTTTGTTTTTGATGGGGCTCATCTGTGCAACTTCACTGCTCTGTTTCTCTCCTGTGTCAGTCAAGCTGGTCACTTTGCAGCCAGACCTGTGAATACAAGGCCTGGGGCCGAGCAAAGGCGTTTCTGGCTTAGAACATTCCTGTCTGAAATCTTTTCAGGCTTTAAGGTTTGCATTTCTGATTAAAGCCCTGTCAAGAGTTGCAAACGGATAAGGAGGATTTGCCGTGTGATACCGGAAGACAGAACAGTTTATGTTATGGTTTTCTCCTGTCCAGCTCCTTGCGTGCAGTGCTTGGTACAAGCAGTCTGCACAATTACAGTGGCACTTATGTGTGACACCCAGAGCTCAGCTTTGGGGCTTAAACTATTTGGGTTGAGTGAGTTGTGAACTGGTGACAAATTTGGTACCAAGAGAGGAGAAGAATACATGCTATGTAATGCATTTTCTACCAGAATCTACTTTTTTACTGCAGCAGCTGAGTGCCTGTGTCATGTGGCTGAACAGAGGCCACATGTCAGTTACATGCTCTTTAAAAATGATGTGTATTCCCTGCTGATGCTCACTTAGTTTTCCTCAAAATAAATGACATGAATATCAAACCCCCAAGCTGTTTTTTTTTTTTTTTTTTTAATCCATTTATCTGTCCATTTTCTGCTTCTTAGCTCCTTGCTTCTGAATTTTGCAGTGTAAGTGGGACATATTTTCAAGTTCTGAAAATAATTAAAACTTAGATTCTTTCATGATGTCTTAAGGAGATGAAATCCCAATGAAAACATCTACAAATCTGATACTGTAAAACTTATGTGGAAGTATAGTTTGAGTGTGTGGGGGAAGTAAAAGAGGGTTCAGAGGGGTTGTAGAAACTATTCTGTGCTTCACAAAGTTCAAAACAAAAGTTTTGAGAAAAGCATTTTTAGTGTGCATACTACTTCTTTGATACAGAAGTACCTTGAGATGGCCTTTATTATGCATGACAGGAACAAAATAAAAATGCTTATTTCTGAGAATTCATGTTAGGCCAAATTGTAAACAGAAATCGTGCATATACTATGATTGAAGAAAAACATATTTTAGTGACAAATAATAGTTTATTGATTCCTAAGATGCAGTAAGAGAAAACCTTACCTGTCACTGAAATGCAGACAAATCTATACAGGAGTGTAGTAGCTCCTGAGTAGCAAATTCTTGCATTAAAGGCAGGAAGCTGTAAAAGATATACCCAGATTAAGTAATCTTATATTTATTCACCCATTTCCCATTCTGATTTTGCTGCAAGGTTGGGTGGGGATAGAAAACTTTGAAGTATAAACCAGCAACAAGAAACCTCCAATGCCCTGCTGTGGTCAGGACAGGGGAACCACAGACGATGGACACAATGCCAGGAACTTCAGAGAAACATCTTGCCCATCTCAGCAAGAAGGTACAAACCACCACGAACTGAAAAGCAGTCAAACATTTTGCAGTGTCTCGTCTTCTCCTCGCATTCTCCTCTTCACTTACTGGCCGAGTCCTATCCTATTTGGTTTCCAAAATCTCACATTATCACAGCCTGAGGCTGTAGGGTTGCAATGGATCCTGGGAAACTTGCTTCAGCAAATCTTAATTCAAAAGCTGACCACATCTTGGACAGGACAAAGCATTGCCTGGCTAACAGATGTAATACATGAATGTTGGCTGTGGTTTTGGTACAACTATGTGTAATATCTTACATGTTCCTATTTTTTGTTTCACAGAGCATCTGTGAAACTAAAATATTTTATATGAAAGGTTTTACTATGTTGTGTGTGCGTCTGAAAAATGCTTAAATCGTTAAATCTATTCAGTGTTTGTAGTAGTTGGTATATCTGTCCTAAAAGCAACAAGGGAGATGAGAATTCCTAAGTCTTATTCCAAATTTTCAAATGTTTGTGTGTAACTGCAATTTTTATACTACGTATAAACCAAGTAACGCGATATTTTACCTGCACAGTTAGATTAAATGGAAAATGTTTGATCTTTGTATAGATGAAAATGTATCAAAGTGTACTTTAGTAAGTCTGTATCTACCAGCCTATATATACAGATAAAAAATAGAGATCTTTCTATTTTTTATCCCTTTAATAGTTTGTCTCAGTATAACTTTCATTGTTTTGTGAAAATGATGTTTCAACAAAGCATTTTCACAGATGCTTAACTGTAGGCCTGTAGGGCCTGATCACTGAATTGAAGTTGTAGCATTTATATATTTCACTAAATTGGTGGGTGAAGAAGAAGACTTGAATAGACTTTACTCAGTTCTACAGTTATTTGTTACCTAGAGATGAGGGTGGAGGTGGTGACCAAAGAGAAGCAATGTAACTTTGTATTTATATTAAAAAAACCCCAGACCTAAACTACAGGAGGGCTTGAGTGAAATGTGTAAATATCTAATACATAGACATATTTATACAAGACATACCATCGATATTATGTGTGTGAGAGACTGGTTTTGTTCATGCAACCAAGATAAAAGAAAGGGTACTGATCATAGTAATAGCACACAATCATTTGTAAGTAAAGTCAGGATGCTGAGACTTTGAAAAACCCCAGTCTCTCAGCCTGTTAAGCAGCTCCTTGTATTTTTTGGGCATGGTGTCTTGAAATCAAACAAAAGCATGGCTTTTCGGACACTACTGGAGT
>NC_092524.1:57424551-57439551 GCF_037038585.1 Patagioenas fasciata | reverse complement strand
ACTTAGTGAAAATGTATGCCTGAAGGTAATTTTCTGCAACAGTCTGGCTTTTCCTTTTCCAGTTATATTGGCTTCTGAATAGTTCAGTCCTTTGTTTTCTGGTGAATCCAGCAAGTATCTTGCTTTTCAGAAAAGACACAGGATCTTATTTGTCAGGGGTATCCATGAAAATGCTCCTGTCCAGGGATTCCTGTGAGTATCCATGTAGATGTTCCAATTTCATCTTTTCTTTACATGATACTAGTAATAGAACTTTAACATGCAGTAATACGAAAAAAGTATGAAAGAGAACAAAAAAATTCAGATATACCGTTGTCTCCTGGGGCAGAATGAGCTGTACCTAAACCAGTCTCATCATCTCTATCCAACTTGCTCTTCAGAATTTCCAGCAATATAGATTCCATTGTCTCTTTATACAACATATTCTGAAACCTAGAGATTTTTTTTTTTTTTCTAACTCATTATTTCTTGCCTTATAGTGTGGAGAATGGATGATTCCATTTTGCTTTGTAATGACCTTTTCTGGATGTCCACTGATTTTTATTACCTTGTTGCACAGTTTCTTCAACTAGTTTACATCTTCCTTCAAGTATGGGTCCACAGCTGGACACAATTTTCCATTAGCTGTTGTATCAGCTCAGAGGACAGGACAGATTACCCAGGTGCCTTTTAGATCCTTTTATATGACACTTTTTATATATACTGTTTGCTGGGGTTTTTTTTGGATGTCTTTCTGTTTCACCACATATAATCAAAATCTAAACTCTACCTATTAATGTAGTCCGCTATTTAATGTCATTAGTCTCTAAACTTCTTCATGTGGGTTCACTACTTAGTATTTTTCATATCTACCTTTTACCTCATTTCAGCTTTATGTTCCATTTGGTTCTTCCAACGTATTTTTTTAAATAGAACATCAGACAACCCAGTTGAGTAACTACATTGAGAGAGAACTCAACATTGTTCACATAGTTTCTCAAACAAGACTGCAGTGAGCTCTGTTAAAAATAACGTTTACCATGGCATGGTGCAAATATCTCATACTGGAAAACACTCTAAGCAAGGAAATACTGTGGTAAAATCGATAGCCCGGAATACTATTACGCTTCCTAATGGCACACACTGTTTCAGCAGGGAACATGTACAGATAATTTCCACATTTCTTACATCCTAGTCCTGACTACTGGAATCAAATTACATTTAGGTCTGCAACAAAAAAATAGATTTATATCCTAGACTCCAAGCTTCTCTAAAGCAAAATTTGTCTGGTGTCTGGAATCTGTCACCAAAACCACTGAATCTGGGGGAGATTTTCCCTTTTCTTCAACCAGCTCTGAGACAAGTCCAAAGGGGACAGCATCCAGCAGAAGGAAAGTGGGCAGCATGGTTCATTCAAACACAGCTGGCTTGGTGTTCTGCATGCCTCTTCTCCTCGGGAGGTGGAGGGGGAGAGAGACAGGTGTCCTGGCTGTGGCCAGGCATGCGGTGCACAGGGGAGCAGGGCACCGGAGATGACCAGCAGAGGTGTGGATCACCACTCCCTGGAGGATGTGGGTCCCCACTCCCTGGAGGATGTGTCTCACACCTGCCAAAGCAGGGAGTGTTTTCACCTGGGGGAGGAATACACTGAACCTATTATACATCCTCCCGAGCTGCAGTCGGCGTGGACATGCAGAACTGGCACACCCCACCTTTGGTGACTCATGGCAAACCTCTGCACCCTCAAGCCATCCTGTGTCAGGAGTGTCCCTGCCCTGGCATGCTGGGCTGTGGCAATCAGGAGCACAATGAAGTCACAGTTTGGACGGCAGGTCCTCTTAGTCCTTCAGAACCATTCTGTTTGAGGTTGCACAGAGACAGATGCTAATAGTGCTCAGGTTAAGCTACCAAGTCATAAATTTTTTAGATTTTGGACAAGAAAACTGGTGTATGCTTATGACAGCTTATACACATTCTTGAAAAAAATTGGCTCTTAGTTTCGGTATATCACACTTTCGAACACAAAACTGGATGTACTACTTCTGTGAATATTATGTCTTGGGGGATTTTTCTAGCAAACACGTAAAAGAATTCTGACTTTGTTTACTCCCTAAGAAGCATAAAATTGTTCCATATGATCAGTGCAAGTCCCGTTGTACAAGATAAACTAAACTTTTGTCTTTTGGAAGAAGAATTGATTGAAATCAACCTTTATGAATTTTACTGCTTCCTTGGCATTGTGATATCTAGGAACTGAGGCTAGAATATGGCACATTAAATAAGAAATATTTTGTTAACAGCATATATATGTATGTATATATGGGATATCCTTATATATATGTATTATTATATTATTTTGTTGTTAACATTTCATAAGTACCATGAAGTACTTGTATATTTATAAATATTCCATCATTATGTACATGAGAAGCTGAACACATTGTAATTGGATAACAACAATGAACCTTTGCATAGTTCAAACATTTAGCATGGGGTCAAACAATTTAGCTTGTGGGCAGGTAATGACCCCAATTACAAATAAACCTGCCTTTGACTTCAAGAAGATTACAGAATCATTACTGAGGAGACAATTTGAATATATATGTTTGTTGTATGCTTAAATGCATTTTGGAATCATTGTTTTAAACAACCAATCAAGGGTGACAAAAGGTGGAAACTAAGAGCTAAAAAGGATCCCATTGATTAAAATTTCTGCTGATTTGTTTTTTTTCTCCCTTTCATACTATATTATTTGTGAGCTTGCCTGAAGTACTTTATGCAAGATTCAGGGACAACCCCCTGCTACATTGTATAATATTTAAATAATTGAATGCTGGCAGAAAGGTGGGGTCTTGATGAGTCTGCAGTTTCGTATTGAAATTCAATATATTGTAAGCACAGGGAAACACAACTCTTTGCCCTGAGAAGGTCTGGTGTCATGGTCAACATTCGAAATTTGCATGAGAGGTTATTCAAAAGAGAGATAGAAGACTTCTCTATTGTATATTAGCATGGTAATGCAATCCTTTGTGTCTATTATCCTGATCCACACCAGCTCTGGTATGCACAGAGTCTGGGTTTTTACGAGCTATAGGCTTTTATGCAGAGATATTTTATTAACCTAATTAAAAGTTTTATACGAGTAAATTATATTTATGTTTGTGTCACCTATTTGTAATCATTAGGGAACCCAGACCACCTCCGGTGACTTCAGAGGGGGCTGGTCAGGTCCCATCTGTGTAAATCTAGTGAGTTGTCATAGACTCATTGCATTTGATTTACATGTGAAACCTGCGGACTGAGCACAAATGCTAACCAGACAGCTGATAAGTAACACAGTAGCAAAGCAACACTTTCACATTTCTCTAACTCCTTTCCTACAGGGACCTCCAAATGTTTTTCAGACCTTAAAGAATTAACCTTCACAGTAAAAAGATCTTGTTAAATTAATATCCTCAACACCAAAATACTAATGTTTATATACCTTATTATGTGTATCGATTTGACGCATTGTACCCTTAGTAATGGAGCAAGACTCATTGCACAAGTTTTCTTAAACACAAAACCAAAATCTGGTCCTGTCCCAAACATCTCACAAAGTAGAGACCTGACTGGTGACTTGCATTGATTGACAGAGGGAGTCCTTCAAACTCACCGCCCCTCTGCTGAGACATGTCTGTGTAGATCTGAAGCATGTGAAAACCAAACAAGCTCAAGTTACCCAGGAAGTGGCTTAAATCCACTGTGAGTTTGGTTTCAGGCAACCAGTTTCCTTTCATACTTGCAGCAGGCTAGAAACATATATACGTTCAGTTATCAAGTCTCAGCTGAGGGCTGTACCTCAGCTGTTTGTGATTGGCCTGCTCATACACTAAATCTTGTACCGCTTCAGATGATGAGACTTAAAATGAGGTAACAATTCCAGCTTTACAAGTGTGAATAAAAAGAGGTTGTACAGAAAGGTGGTGGAATCAGATGTCAAATCCAAGAAAGAAGGTTTATTTCCCGGTATGTTGCTATAAGTGCCAGGAGACCTGTTACACAGACCTAAAGCAATTTACTATTGATTTTGGGAAACAGGTCCCAGGTAATACAGAAATGAGTCAGTGTTTCTGTGGAAAACTCACTTGGCTCAACTGCTTCTCATCTGCATAGGAGTCTCATCCCCTGGCCAGTAATGCCAGGGGGAAGCCTTGCAAAGTTGCCTCCACAAAGATATTGAGCTCAATTAAGATTTCTCTCTGAGATCAAGGAGGAAGTGATGTGAAGAGGCACAGAGAAGAGAAACCGCAGAGGTTGTAACAACCTGCTGCTTGCTGCAATGCAAACTAACAAACAGGCACACGCATCTACGCGATAGCCATGGTCCTTCTGTCACTGTGCCTCTTCATGTACCTCTGAAAGCCTCTAGACAAACTTGTCAGTGTGACCTGCCGGTCTTCTTCATATCTTTTACTTTGTCTTGTCTAGCCCCACCAAACTGTATTAAACATTACCTCAGGGGATGCTGGATCAGGCCTTGGATTCTCTATAAAATAGTGTTATGCATCTAGGTCCAGCAGCTCCAAAGGAGGAATAAACATATGCCAAGAGTGTAACAGAAAGGAGCTTTAGAAGAAAAAGTTGTGAAACAGACCTATTAGCAGCCGGTACTTACAGGGCAGAAAGCCACCTTGATGCTGAGGGGACAGGAACAAAACATCAGGTGACATGAACCCATGTTCTTCATGGATGGGCAAGGGAAACACATACCAAATTCATGGTTGTTTTGCAGCATGCGATGTGTATCTTAATATAGTTACTGTCCATTATTTGAAAGTATTTACTTTACAATGAAGACAAAACCTAATGGTTAATCTAGCTGTTCTGGGAGCACAGTTTTGATGGTCACTGCTGCACAAAAGTAACCTCTAGATAGTGTTATAAAAAAGCAAAATTAAGGCAACATATAATGTTATTATTATAACAGTATTTAACAACTACAAAGTAAAGCAATCAGATTTACATAGTGTCAGAATTAAAGCTGGTCATTCAGCTCTAATTTAACCCACTTACACATATGGTTTATGTTAATATTAATTATATAATTGCCTTTCAGTTTTCCTTTAAGATCCAGGGTTTATTCTGAACACAGGTTAAGTTCTGTTTATAGATTAAGCTGCTATTCCATAGTTTGTTTTGTTTCCATTATTTAGTCAGTGTAATTTTAATGTACTTTGATCAATAGTATGTATTACAACTGCATTTAGCTTATGAGAACTTGCCAATTTTACTTGAAAATCCTTTTTCATTTTGTTAAGGTATTTTCTGAATATTTCTGTAATTAGGATGTGTGCAGAATGTGTAATTCTGCAAACCCCATAGAGGTACACCATAAACACCATAATAATTGTCATGCTTCTAGTAGCACCCAGTAGGATGTTGTCAACACCGCATTAATTGACCAAGACCAAATTTTGCCAGGTTTATATTGTCATCACTGTTGGGTCAAATGCAGTCAGAGTCAGAAGAAAACAGAACTTTTTACAGTCTTCTGGTTTTCTTGAGTTCTAATGTGAAGTAATATGCTGTTTTTCAGCCCATGTACTAGGCTATGTAGGCTCACATCCCAGAGTTGTGTTGCTTTGACTCTAGAAGCATGCCTCCACTGCTCAATAAGTGCAATGCAGAGTAACTGCTTGGTAGCAAAAGAACACCTGTGTTATCACAACTGAGGTTAATTGTCATCAAATTAAGTGTTTAGTGGAGTTGTGTGCTAACCCAATAGTTCTGCCCATGACTATGGCTCAAATCACTAGAGTGCCCATCCATGACACTGCTGTGTGTTAAATAATGTGTATCGACTAACAATGTGATTGGCAGTCTCAGTAAGGAAGGCCGGGCTGAGCAGAGACTGACAGTCCTAACACAATGCAATTGAAATACATGGTAGAATTGTTCTCCAGGCTGCACTTTCATCATGGTTGCAGACCATGATAGACGAGGGTACCTTTCAACAACACAACTTATTTTGTTTTTGTTGCTAACTGAGTAGGAGTTGACCTTCAGAATGAAAACAGAACCATTCTCGCAGGCAAGAGAATGGAAAGGGTAAATACTGACTCCCTGTAGGGAAGATAAAACTTTCAACTGTAGTCCAGTACCTTAGGGAAATGCCTTTGATGTGAGAGATGCTGTATTTTGCAGATGCTTTCCCTTTCCCTGAGTTATCATGCAAGATGACACCCTGAGATGTACTTTCTGGGTTCCAGAGTTTTGGGTAGTTATGGATGATTACTTTTTTTTTTTTTTTCTGATGGAATGCAAAAATGTTGAGAAATAAGTTGGAGAAGACCTGAAGGGGCAAAGAAACTTTTAGGTGCAAGATGGGTCAGGAATGTTCTGTGTTTAGATGGCAGCTTGTGGAGAATTAAGGGCAGTACTTTTCATAAATGGGAGCTTGAGTTGTTGACTTCAAAAAAAAAAAAAAAAAAGGCCATCTGGTACATAAAGCTACTCTGGGTCCCACAGAGCACCAGGGCCTAAGCGGGTTTTAAAGTCTTTCTTTAAAGTTTTTAAGTTTTTTACCCGTATGGAAATTTCATCTGTGACACCAACAGAAAATAGCCTTTGTGGAATAGAGACATATTAAATAAAAATATTTTTTAAAAATCCCTTTCAAGTTCCATACATCTGTACATCGCTCTTCTGTGGAAGAAGGGAAAAATTAAAAAGACAGAACTGGAATGTGGTCATTTAAAGAAGATTAATCCACCATACATAAATGGTTGCATTGTTTGTGAGAATAGATGACAATACATTCACCAAGAGCCACTGGTGTTTCACTCCTAGGTAGTTCTGATTCATGGGTAATTTACATTCCTCTCAGTGCTTTTCAATAAACAGCTAACTCAGATCTATAATATAGTCAGTTCTAACAAGCCAGATTTCAAAAGGTTTATCCATCTAGCTAAAATGAACCTCAGTCATCTTTGTGCACAAAACACCCACATAGGCTATTTGTCTTGGACTTGAGTGTTTGGCAAAAAGCCTTGAGCATGAGAGCTTAGTGAAAAATGCTGCCATTCACGGGGGGGTTTTGATGTCCAGGACTGACCCCACCCTCTGTACTTAGCTCTGAGCTTCTTGGCAAAGGCAAAGAAACCACAAGACAAGTTTTATCATCTGGTAAAGCTGTCGCTTGAAAAAGAAAATGACTTCAGTAAAATACTTCAACAATTATAGTACATTTTAATTAGGTGTATACCACGTAATCACAGCTCAATTTTTTCTAGTGTATAAAGTTTCAAAAAAACCCTCAAACCAAACCAAACCAAATCAAACCAAACCAAACACCTAACTCAGTGCTATTCACTGTAGCAGTGGTCTGCCCTCCTACACCTGTGGAATACCTGTTAGTTGTTGCTGATGGAAAATACAGTGATTAGGTCATAAGTGTGTTGGATAGGCAGCTGAAGATGGGCAGATATGAACACCTCACTGCAGCCTTTTGTCACATCAAAATGAAAGAGGAAGGATTTAGAATGACACAGAGTGAAAGAGGAGCAGGATGGCAAAATAAGCAGCTTGCAATGGCAGAACCTGTTCCCAATTCAGGGATGACATTACTGACATATGAATGCACTGGAGGAAACTTTTAAAACTGGAGAGAAATGCTTAGTCTGGTGGGTTGTACCTGCCTCAGACAGTTATCTGATGAGTCTGTCTTTTCCTTGCATTTTGGAAAAATTTACTTAACTTGACTTGCCAGTAAATTATCAT
The DNA here is from genome assembly GCF_037038585.1 of Patagioenas fasciata. Taxonomy (NCBI): domain Eukaryota; kingdom Metazoa; phylum Chordata; class Aves; order Columbiformes; family Columbidae; genus Patagioenas; species Patagioenas fasciata. The sequence continues at coordinate 57,431,811 of NC_092524.1, read as the reverse complement.
CTAATTGAATTGACGAGCATAGATATTTTTAAATTAAAGCTTCCAATCTGCCCTGAATTCAACTAGTTATTTTTTATTGTAGTGTAGTGTCTACCATATGAGTTAATATATTGAGTCACTTACAGTTGTTGAAGAAGAAAGCTGATAAAATATATTTTCACTGGCAGAGACCAATGATGTTTTTAGGTCATTCTTTCTGATGGTGTGCTGGCTTTAAGCCCCTCATGTTTGGTTTGGCATGAATGTCACCTTTCATTATTATTCTCATCCCTAATTCGTTCCTCAGCTTCAGGTAGTGAATTCCTGGCTATGAGTTCCTCCCATTCACTGTGGTGTCTCATTTGTTGATCATGAAACACCACGAGTGTGTATTCAAAATGCTCAGTCCTACAAGTTTTGAGAAGTCATGCTACCTGCTGCTCAGCCTCAGCTCTCATTAAATTCAACAACAGCAAAGGCTTCTTTATGCTTCTGCAGTTGGCAAGATGAAGCTATTAATTGGTAATTATGATTAGATCATTAAGTGTTAGGTATTATGGAGTCTCTTGAAATACCTCTGTCCTTTCCTTTCTTTTTTCCCCTTGTTGAGATGTTTGTAAAAAACCTAGTATTCTACAATTTTATACTATGTGTGAAATAATAAATTTAGCTTTTATGATTCTATTTCCATATATTTTCAAAGTGTGTGCTTTCAAAATGTGTGCCGATGTGTGTATTAGTCATTAAGATCCTTTTTGGAGGGGTTAGACCCCATTATGCCAGTGAATATAAAATGCCAACCAGTCCTTGTTATGGAATGTACATCCAAAATTATGTTCACACTTAGATTTCTGAGACACAACCATCCGCAAGACATTATGGAGAACACAGATGTGCAAGGAAATTATATTTGTGTATTTTGTGTGTTGGCACACACATGCACGAGAGTGTGTTTTGCCAGAAAGTGTGTATACCCTGTGCATTAATACTTCGCAAATGCAGTTACCATATATGCAGTTTTAGAACAGTTTGCCAAGTTTTACTCAACAGCCTCATGATTTTTAAATGACAAATATTTGCTTGGAGGCTGACAACTTCTATGCCAAGTTTCAATCTAAATTGCCCACTGCAATATCTGAGTTAAGGAGCCATGAAAAATGAAATATATACTGGAAAGTACGGAGGAAAATAGTTAGCTTTTGCAGTTTTGCCAGGTGAGTACTTAAATAGTGGATTCTAAGCTTGCTACAGTAATTTACAATTACAATTACCTGCTACAATCTGTATATTGAATGATGCCATTTAAGAAAGAGTTTTATCTGATTGCAAGGAATACTTAAAAAAAGACACTTTTATGTATTACACAGTTTGGAATTGTGACTATCAGGACCTTATACAAAGCCTTCTGAAATGGAGGGAAAGAGACTGGTTAACTTTAAGAGCTTTGGATTGGACCTGAATGACAGTATAAAATAGATTTTTTTCTCTACTTAAAGGTAATGCAGACTCACCTTTTAAATTTTGTAGGTTAAATTCTATCCGGATTATCATGAACTAAGAGCTAAGGATCTTTGCTGTTCCATGAGCTATATAATATTAAACCTCTTCATAACACTAATACCTCATTGAAAATTCTCCTGTTCTTCAGTGGTCACAGTAAGTTAAGTTAGAAATAAGAGTCTACAGTCTTATGGATTTTTTGCCTGCATACATATACGGTAGAAAAAATTACTTGGCATCTCAGTCATACCTATGCTTGGATAAAACAACCCTGTAATTGTATTGCTGTAACCCTAGTGTTTTACCCCATATGGATCTTATCAGAATTTTTTTTCCACTATAGCAAAAATACAGAATGGGTCTCACTTGCTTATACCATAGCACCACAATTATCTCCTTACAGTACAGAAGGCACTGCCAATCACCCCTATCGATAACAACGTTTAGAGGTTAAGTTGGGAGCACTTAGAAAACAGGGACTGCATCATTCTCTGCCTGCCATAACACCTGCAGTGAATTGATCATACTTGATTACAATATATGAAATCCCAGCCTGCAATACAGCAGTTATATTGCAAAGCTTGTATGTAATCAGGGGAAAAATCCAAGTGTCCTGCTGTGTCACAGTAGGGTTGGAAAGTAGAGCAGAAAATATAGGTAGTCGGGAGGTACAGAAGGAGGTTCAGCGGTTAGGATAAGCTGGTGATATATCTTTTTCTGTGTCTGTCCCAACAGAAATCCCCAGAGAAGCCAACAACTTGAAACTGTGAACTATATTCCCCTTTTGCACAATAAAGGGAGCATCCAAGGAAAGGCATGATGTGAGACAGCAATATACCATGCCTGCAAAGCAAACACATAATGATATGGTGAGGAGGATAACCATGATGGAACTGTTGTAGAATAGCAAAATACCATGAGATAGTTTTGGGTTGCAGCAGATACTGCACAAAAAATGGGAGAAATTTTCTGCCTGCAACAGATGACCTTAAAACATTTTAAAGACACTGGCGAAATGTGATTCCACAACAAAATTACATGAATCCTTATTACTGTTTCAATTGGTTTATTCCCTCTTCTTGACATCCTCCGTGTTAGCATTAGTCAGCAGGAAGGATGGATCATTAGATTCGTAGCATGTCTGCAGCCTGGCTGTGAACCACACGTACAGTAGATGTGATGTGTCCCAGACACCGGAGTAATTGCTCAAGCACTGTGAAGGTGAGCCAGACATATAATACAGAATTTGGTACTGAATGCCAGTGCTATATCACTTTTTTTTTCGGGCTGTCTGATGTTAGAAATTGCTGATAAACTCAGTCCTTGGAAAGTTCAGATGGAGCTTCCTCAAATATGTTCCTGGAGACAGATCATCTCTCAGTTCATCTTCAGGCCAATGGCTGCCAACCTCCTGATTTTATATTTTCATACTTCACCTGCTTATAGTCTCTTCTTGCACCTTAACCAGACAGCTACACAGCTCAGGTAAAGCAACTCTTTCTCTTGATGGAAGATATTGATCATGATAAAATGTCTCATTTGGTTTTCATTCTTTTCTTCCAAATATGTGCCAGAATCCTACTACATGAGGAATTTGTGCAAAGATTTTGTCAGAAATCAATAATTTTTTAATGCAAAACCGGATCCCCCATAACAATAAAAACTACCTAATGACCACAAAATGAATACACTTTAGTTCATCTGATTATTGTCTTTTGTATCTTTTCTCACTGAACTTCCTGATACATTGAGACTCCGATGCTAGCTGTAGAAAAATATCTTCCAGATGAAATACAATTAGTTATTAATTTAAGGTATATTGATACAAATATGTAAGTTATTCCTTGACTCTAAGGCAAAATGCATACAGTCATACGGAACCTAGTCCATGTAAGGTGCTGAGTGAATCCTTCATTTTTCTGGGAATCGGCTTTTACAGGAATTGAAGCTGCTAAACAACTCTGAAGACAAGTTCCTTGTTTCCTACCTTCTGTCCTGCATATCCTGTAGCCTGGTAAAGGACATTTGAATAACAAAATAGAAGAAGACATGTAAAGCTGGAACTTCTAATTTTGAGTCCTGCATCACCTGTATCCCAGATTTGTACCTTTTTAAAGGGCAAAGGGCAGAAGATCTGATATCTTTCTTGCCAAGAGCTGCTGTTTGACACAAGAAGAGCTCAGGTCTAGTTAATAAAGCTTGCTCTGAATCTGCACTTTCTGAGAACCTTACATAAATATCGTGTATCTACTTCATCTTGTCAAAAGTTTTGTCAGTGTCAGACTGCACAGGCAAGTGCCAAAATATATAACCAGGTTTTTAAATGAATAAGATTAACTGGTACTTCCCTGCAGAGCAACATTTTCCCTTTTATAAACCCCACCTGAACTAGGTGAGTGCTGCATGGACACACTGTTTTCAGCCTGCAGCCAACATTTAAGCAATAATCCAAAGTGATGGTTTTATGACAGATCTGAGTAACTCATGAAACAATTGAAAGGATCCTTTTCTCCTTTCTCAAGTGAGATCCACATACAGGCAATTTACAGATACTGAACAAAGGAATGGCTCTCCTCAAAGAGCAAAGTGGTATAAAGAAATGACCAATCCTTCTAGACATTAAAGAGATTTAAATCAGAATGTCATTTCCAGGTTAACGTTTCTGATCTCGAAAGTACTAGCATAAAAAATGTGTTAATGACAATTGACAAAGTTACCCTTCCTGTGCTGCCAATGACATCTTAGCTCACAAAGCTAATATCTCTCTACATTTCAATTTGCAGTCCTATGCATAGCTTAGTTGAAGAGATACATGTGTTGTTACTACTTTCAGGTCAAGTTCTCCTACTATTAAATACAAATGCAATTTTTAAAGCAATGATATAGCTGACATACAAGCCCATAAAAATGGAAGTATTCCCAGTTAAATCTACAACTGGCCCTTCTGCTCAGCTCTGTTGTGTCTAAACATTCCAGCCCATGGGACCTATAAAATAAACTCTGCACAGTAGATGATATCACACAATCCTTGTGGTCATTTGTAAATGCTGTAGTACATATAATGCACCAAGGAATTCACTGAGGTTTTTATATTGGTATCTTGTTTGGTTTGGTTTTCTCAGTTGCACAGTAATGGATCTCCATAGATTGGATTTTTATTAGATTACTATGCTGTCCTTTTAAGGATGTGGCCCTCTCTAGAGACAGTGGCAAAACACGTTATAGAAGGTAATATAGCCCAAGCACCTCTGGGATCAGACTGGAAAAGAAGGACAAAATCTGCATGTAATTCTGCATCCTTAGGACACTGTAGTTAGGTCTTCATCAGCTGAACCAAGGATTCCCAGTTGTCACAACAATCTCACTTATGGACTTCTCTAGAATTATTAAACAAAACAAAGCATAAAAGTGCATGGTGTTTGCAACTATCTATCTGAAAAGTTATAAATAAAACTGATTGCAAGTGCTCACATAAATGTTTCTCTGTGGATTTTTTTTTTTTCTTTTGGCTAAATGGAAGTTAGTTCCTGTTTTCCTGGAAAAAAAAAAAAAAAAACAACAAAACCCAGTGAATTTGAGAACTCCAAGACTCAAACTAACATTTGAAGTATTTTAATAGTAGTACCTTTTTTTCCTTTTGACAAAATGTGTTTTTTTTCAATAGAGGAAAAGGTACTTGCGCAGATTAAGAAGTATTACCATAGAACAGCACAGCTCCCACTAAAACCAGTGCCCTGTGGCATGTCCACAGGAACATTTCAGGTACAGAAATGTTGCTCAAGGAACCATGCTTCCAGAACTAAGAGAAATTAGTTTTCTACAGCTATATGCCAACAGAGAATTGCCCTTCTACTTATTAGCTTGGTTTTTCAGATGGAGCCAAAATCCTGTACACCCCTTGCCTCATGCTGGTGGCTTTTCTTTCTGTGTCTACAGCCAAGGTTTAGCAGTCCTATAGTGTTAATACAGTGTTGCTTTTTAACTTCTTCTTTTATTTCTGTAATCACAAACATTTTAATTATGTTATAGCAATGCTTGTATTTAAGCATGTAATGGGTATATAATGTTCTCTGGAACAAAAGATTTGAAGCCATATAATGGCATTGCACAATATGTAGCATTCACGTTGTTACTCAGACTTGCCATCTAGATGGTTTTGTTCCCAATTCCCTCTGATTCACACTTTGTAGCATAACAGTAAAGCAGCTTTGAGTACAGTATGGGGAACAGACAGCCTGGCAGACAAGTAGGGGTCTTTTTTCTCCTCAAACACTTTTCAGAATGAAACAAATGTTAGCTTTGTATTAGCCCTGTAAAGGTTTCACAGCACCTTGCAGCACACCCAGGAGGAACATGCCCAGGAGAAAAGAGGGTTGAGCAGGAGCCCTGTGCGTGTGTGGGGCTGTGTCTGGGGACACGTTGTGGCACTGAGTTTCACCATGTCTCTTCCTCCATCCCAGCACTGCTTTGTACACCCTTCTCTGTCACCACAAATGCTGACATGCCAGAGCTGACAGTGCAACTCCCATGGATAGCTTTTCTATGATTTCTGCAGCCCACAGAGTTGTATAAGCAGGGTGGAGAAGACTTTTCCAGTCAATTACTACTGTTAGTGCTGGTATGCAACAGATTATGTTCCTATTTTCATAGGAAATTTGCTGTGTCTTCGTCACTTACATGGGTACAAAGTTCTTATGTATAGTCACATAGAAAAGCTGTGTGAAGTGTTGGAATTTTTCTCATTCAACACTTTCACTAGGAAGAGCTATAATGGAAACTCATGTCTCAGTGCGCTAACAGTTTCAAATAACTTCTTGTACAATACTCCAAGCAAAATGATTAATATAAAGGATAATTAATCTCCCGTGATGTGAAATAAGATGTTAAAGTTTTTTCATGTGCCTTTTGAGGTTTTATGTACACCATTTTTTTTCAGTACATGTATGAAAATCATGTCTTTTCAAAAAGTATTATTAGTAAAGAGTATTAAACAATACTAGAATGATAACATGCTATTATTTTATAAAGTTTTTTTTTTTCCTGTCACCGAAGTTAATCCAAATATCCTAAGTATTTCGTTTCACACAAATTTGGGAAAAAATTATTCTATAATATTTTTCTTCATTTAACCATGGAGAACACTCACCGTTTTCTGTAACAACTCGTGATTAAAGAACTGCTAAAACCATTGGTCCCGTATGTAAATATTAATGAAGGTAGCTAGTGCTAGTAGAATGGAGTTCTAGGAGCAGAGTCATTAGGAACAACAACATGATCGGCAGTTCACAAATATTTTCCCTTAATGATGATCACTCAACTAAACCGATCTTATTTAATCATGAGCTTAAATTAGCAGTGATTGATAATGCTGCTTATTACAAGTGAAAAAGGTAAATGGTACACAAAAGTCAGATCACTAGAAATAGTTAAGAGAGTTTAGTGACTATTTGGCTCAAAAACATTACCGTTTGCAACATGGCATGAGTATACACTGTGCGTGTATAAATACAGGTTCAATTCTTCATTAACATACAGATTTAATCCAGTCCATACCATAGTTTAGTTGCAGGTCATTGTTCAGTAGATGGGAAGACTGAGTATTAGTCCCCTAATCTGATGCTTTTTCACAAAGAACGATCATATTCATGAAAAACAGAGCACTAAATGCATTTTAAAATAAAATGTTTCATCTTCCCTTTCTTATTTTAAATAAGAAAAAAATAGTGTTTCAGTGTTAGTTGTAGATGTGGCAAATCCAGTCCTGCAATGAATTCAAATCTT